>NW_028135376.1:0-168000 GCF_964662115.1 Mustela nivalis
GTAGCCCACCTCGCATTCCAATTGTCTCCTAGCAACAAGACAGGTTAGATCTCCTGGATCTGTGGGGAGCAACCGAGGACGCTGAGTGAAATGGACACCCCTGGGGATGGGTCCTAATGAGCTTTTGTGTCTATGGAGACCTTGGAATGAAGCGGTGGCACTGGGGCCCTAGAGGGTTCTCCTAAACAGAGGCTTTGACACAACTCCAACGTGCAAGTTTCCCATGTGTAGATGAGATGTTTTCTGATGGGTGAGTCAAGAAACAGCTATCTGCTGTTTTGATATCCAGGCCTCTGAGGAGAGATGCCTGGAAACCAAAGCAATGGATCTGATTAGTGCCTAGGGGCCTGTTCTTTCCTTTTTTACCTCTGGAGACATCTGTCTATGGGTCTGAGTGCAGGTAGGTGCTCAGTTGGGCTCAGATTGCCCCTGTTTTTCCTGGGAAGCCACCACTATTGAGATGGATCAGGGACTTTGGAGGTTTATCCTATTAGAAGGGTTGTGGCCATTGGAATGGGCACACACAATTCCCTTGGAGAGGGCAAGTACAGTCCTCAGGTTTGGCTCCAGGGGCCTGAGCCTGTAGGTTGTGTAGGCCAGGGCTGTTTGGACAGTTGTCTGAAAACACAAACTCGGCTTATGTTTCGGGTCATAGGTATGGCAGGACTGACCTACAGACCATGAGGAAAACTCTTCGGGATTTGAAAAAAGGGCGAGTGTGAGGCTCCTGCTCAAGTTTTTGTCTCTGGATATCGTGTCACTCATGGTCGTGGAATTTCTGGGTGACTTCATGGGAAATGGACGAGTCTTACTCTCTGGTGGTTTGGCCCCGTCCAAAGAGTTTGGGGTCAACCTGTGGGCTGGAAGAAGTCCGTTTTTTTTTTTTTTTTGTTGTTGTTGTTTTCTTTTTTAACCTCAGGTGTCCCACCAAATGAGGGATTCCAGAGTAGAGCCCTGGGGAGGGGCGACTGGACAACCAGAAATCTGGTTAAAAATTGGGGCCTAGGGACATGTCAAGCCCATTATGACATCTAATGGTCCAGCCACTGAGAGGACTTACTAGAGGACAGGACTCATGCTGAGGGTCACAATGCGTATGTATGCCCTCGTCGCACGCAAGAATGGGCGGGGCCTCAGGGTGAATGCTGGTTTCTCCTACACTGAACGTTGGACAACGTGCCAACCACAAGGGTTCTTGCCATGGGTAAGGAGGAGTTCTGATTTCTGCATCACACTCACCCCTGGGCAGTGATTGGAGATAAGGTCTCGGTTCTGAAGCCTGAAAACGGAGGTAGGGAAGTGATGATGACCTAAGGCCATGGCGGGTTTTATGTGCTCAGTGTGTGGTCATCTTTCTGGGTGTTGGTCAGGAGGTCCGGGCTCAGGTTGTGTTCGACAGTGCATTAGTGCCCAGGTTAGACTATATAATTTGGGTAACGTCGAGTGCTGTGTAGGTTTATCCTCATATAAGGTGCCTGGGCAGCTCATGAGGCAATAATTTTTTTTCTAGAGGGCAGGCAGAGTGCTGCATTGTGGGTCCGGAATTGCCAACCTTGAGGGCTTCGGGGCCAGGAGTGTGAAGACGGAAGTCTGAGAAGACAAGCTAGACTTGGGTTTCAGGTTGAGGGCATGGTAGGTACCCCCTGCAGATCTGAACCAATATCTCATGCATCTGAAGTCAGGGTGAGGATCAGACGTTGGCTCAGGTTGTAGTTTCTGTGCATGACGGCCGCTTCATGAAGGGAGCGGAATCTCGGGGTCATTGAGGTTTTCCCACGTTGGGAGTTGTGGGATGCCCCCTTCAAGGATTCCTTCTGCGGGACAATTGAGACCTGTTGGACAGCTCCAGGACATGCCATATGGATGACTCCAGAGCACCGTTCGCAGATCGATGCCTGGGAAGCCCGCCTCGCATTCCAATTGTCTCCTAGCAACAAGACAGTTCAGATCTCATGGCTCTGCTGGAGCAACCGGGGTGGCTGACTTGAAAAGGACTTTCCTGAGGATGGGTCCTAATGTGTTTTTGTGTCCATGAGGGCCTTGGAATGGGGCAGTGGCACCGGGACCCTGAAGTACTCTCCTAAGCTTTGGACATGGCTCCCATGCACAGGTTTCCTTGTGGAGACGAGATGAGTTCTGATGGGTGCCTCAGGAAAACCCCTATGCTCGTATTGGAATCAGGCTTTTGAGGACACATGCCTGTAACCCAAAGCAATGGATCCTATTATGGCCTAGGGTCCTGTCTGGTTCAATCTTCTTCTCTGGGGACATCCATCTATGGTATGAGTGGAGGTCGATTATCAGCTGGTGTCAGACAGCCCTTGTTTGTTCCGAGCGACGTACACTATTGGGATGGCCTCAGGGACTTTGGAGGTTTCTTTTAATTTGTATGATTTTGGACCATGGAATGGGCAGAATTCCCATGGATTGGTAGGCACAGTCCTAATATATGTCTCCAGTGGCCCAGCCTGGAGGGTGTGTGGCCCAAGACTTTGAGGAGAGAAGTCTGAAAACACAAACTCAGCTTAGGTTTGGGGACGTAGTTATGGCAGGCCCGATCTACAAACCATGAGAAGAACTATTCAGGATATGAAGAAAGTGCGAGTCTGAGGCGCTTGCTCAGGCTTTTGTCTCTGGATTTTGTATCAGCGATGGCCGTGGAATGTCGGGGAGGCCTCATGGGCCATGGACCAATCTTCCTCTCTGAGGATTTGGCCCGATTCCCAATTGCTTTTCGTCAATCTGTGGGATGGGAGGACTCATTTCAGTTTTGTTACCTCAGGTGTCCCACCAAAGAAGGAATTCCAAAGCAAAGCCGTGGGGAAGACTGAAAGGACAACCCGAACTATGGTTAAAAATTGGGGCCTAGGGACATGGCAAGCCAAATATGCTATCTCTTCATCCAGCCACTGAGTGGCCTTACTTGAGGACTGGGCTCAGCCTGAGGGTCACAATGTGCGTTTATGACCAATGTGGCTGGCGAGCATGGGCGGGGCCTCATGGGCCACACTGGTTTCAACTACACTGAACGTTGGACAACATGCCCACCACAAGGTTTTTTGCCATGGGGAAAGAGTTCTGATTTCTGCATCACCTTCAACCCTGGGCAGTGATTGGAGATAAGGTCTAGGTTCTGAAACGTGAAAACCGAGGTTGGGAAAAGATGACGACCTAAGGCCACGGCGGCTCGATGTGCTCAGTGTGCGGCCAGCTGTCTGGGATGGGCCAGGGGGTCCAGGCTCAGGCTGTGTCAGAAAGCGCATTAGTGCCCTGGTCAGCCTATGTATTTGGGGTACAGCCAATGTCGGTGCAGGTTGATCCTCATTTGGGGTTACTGGGTAGCCCCAGAGGACAATGTTTTTCTTATGGAGGGCAGGCAGGGTGCTGCATTGTAGATATGGATTGCCAAACTGGAGGGCTTGTGGGCCAGTAGTCTCACGACCAAAGTCTGAGAACACAAGATAGGCTTAGGTTTCTGGGTGAGGCCATGGCAGTCACAATCTACAGACCTGAATCGAGATCTCGTGCATCTGAAGTCAGGGCGAGGATCAGACGATTGCTCAGGTTGGAGTTTCTGTCCCTGATGGCCCCTTCATGAATGGGGGGGCATCACGAGGCCATGGGGGTTTTCCCACGGTGGGAGTTGTGAGAAGCTCCAAACTGCAGAGAGTCTTCTGCAGGACAATTGAGACCTGTTGCTTGGGTCCAGGCCAATGATTCTGAGCAGGGTTCTAAGGATGGATGGCTGGGTAGCCCACCTCGCATTCCAATTGTCTCCTAGCAACAAGACAGGTTAGATCTCCTGGATCTGTGGGGAGCAACCGAGGACGCTGAGTTGAAATGGACACCCCAGGGGATGGGTCCTAATGTGCTTTTGTGTCTATGGAGACCTTGGAATGAAGCGGTGGCACTGGGGCCCTAAAGGGTTCTCCTAAACAGAGGCTTTGACACAACTCCAACGTGCAATTTTCCCATGTGTAGATGAGATGTTTTCTGATGGGTGCGTCAAGAAACAGCTATATGCTGTTTTGATATCCAGGCCTCTGAGGAGAGATGCCTGGAAACCAAAGCAATGGATCTGATTAGTGCCTAGGGGCCTGTTCTTTCCTTTTTACCTCTGGAGACATCTGTCTATGGGTGTGAGTGCAGGTAGGTGCTCAGTTGGGCTCAGATTTCCCCTGTTTTTCCTGGGAAGCCACCACTATTGAGATGGATTAGGGACTTTGGAGGTTTATCCTATTAGAAGGGTTGTGGCCATTGGAATGGGCACACACAATTCCCTTGGAGAGGGCAAGTACAGTCCTGAGGTTTGGCTCCAGGAGCCTGAGCCTGTAGGTTGTGTAGGCCAGGGCTGTTTGGACAGTTGTCTGAAAACACAAACTCGGCTTATGTTTCGGGTCATAGGTATGGCAGGACTGACCTACAGACCATGAGGAGAACTCTTCTGGATTAGAAAAAAGGGCGAGTGTGAGGCTCTTGCTCAAGTATTTGTCTCTGGATATCGTGTCACTCATGGTCGTGGAATTTCTGGGTGACTTCATGGGAAATGGACGAGTCTTACTCTCTGGTTGTTTGGCCCCGTCCAAAGAGTTTGGGGTCAATCTGTGGGCTGGAAGAATTTCGTTTTTTTGTTGTTGTTGTTTTCTTTTTTAACCTCAGGTGTCCCACCAAATGAGGGATTCCAGAGTAGAGCCCTGGGGAGGGGCGACGGGACAATCAGAAATCTGGTTAAAAATTTGGGACTAGGGACATGTCAAGCCCATTATGACATCTAATGGTCCAGCCACTGAAAGGACTTACTAGAGGACAGGACTCATGCTGAGGGTCACAATGCGTATGTATGCCCTCGTCGCACCCAAGAATGGGCGGGGCCTCAGGGTGAATGCTGGTTTCTCCTACACTGAACGTTGGACAACGTGCCAACCACAAGGGTTCTTGCCATGGGTAAGGAGGAGTTCTGATTTCTGCATCACACTCACCCCTGGGCAGTGATTGGAGATAAGGTCTCGGTTCTGAAGCCTGAAAACGGAGGTAGGGAAGAGATGATGACCTAAGGCCATGGCGGGTTTTATGTGCTCAGTGTGCGGTCATCTTTCTGGGTGTTGGTCAGGAGGTCCGGGCTCATGTTGTGTTCGACAGTGCATTAGTGCCCAGGTTAGACTATATAATTTGGGTAACGTCGAGTGCTGTGTAGGTTTATCCTCATATAAGGTGCCTGGGCAGCTCATGAGGCAATAATTTTTTTTCTAGAGGGCAGGCAGAGTGCTGCATTGTGGGTCCGGAATTGCCAACCTTGAGGGCTTCGGGGCCAGGAGTGTGAGGACGGAAGTCTGAGAAGACAAGCTAGACTTCTGATTCAGGGCGAGGGCACGGCAGGTACCCCCTGCAGATCTGAACCAATATCTCATGCATCTGAATTCAGGGCGAGGATCAGACGTTGGCTCAGGTTGGAGTTTCTGTGCATGACGGCCGCTTCATGAAGGGAGCGGAATTTCGGGGCCATTGAGGTTTTCCCACGTTGGGAGTTGTGGGATGCCCCCTTCAAGGATTCCTTCTGCGGGACAATTGAGACCTGTTGGACAGCTCCAGGACATCCCAAATGGATGACTGCAGAGCACCGTTCGCGGATGGATGCCTGGGAAGCCCGCCTCGCATTCCAATTGTCTCCTAGCAACAAGACAGTTCAGATCTGATGGCTCTGCCGGAGCAACCGGATGGCTGACTTAAAATGGACTTTCCTGAGGATGGGTCCTAATGTGTTTTTGTGTCCATGAGGGCCTTGGAATGGGGCAGTGGCACCGGGACCCTGAAGTACAATCCTAAGCTTTGGACATGGCTCCCATGCACAGGTTTCCTTGTGGAGACGAGATGAGTTCTGATGGGTGCCTCAGGAAAACCCCTATGCTCGTATTGGAATCAGGCTTTTGAGGACACATGCCTGTAACCCAAAGCAATGGATCCTATTATGGCCTAGGGTCCTGTCTGGTTCAATCTTCTTCTCTGGGGACATCCATCTATGGTATGAGTGGAGGTCGATTATCAGCTGGTTCAGACAGCCCTTGTTTGTTCCGAGCGACCTACACTATTGGGATGGCCTCAGGGACTTTGGAGGTTTCTCCTAATTTGTATGATTCTGGACCATGGAATGGGCAGAATTCCCATGGATTGGTAGGCACAGTCCTAATGTGTGTCTCCAGGGGCCCAGCCTGGAGGGTGTGTGGCCCAAGACTTTGAGGACAGAAGTCTGAAAACACAAACTCAGCTTAGGTTTGCGGACGTAGTTATGGCAGGCCCGATCTACAAACCATGAGAAGAACTCTTCAGGATATGAAGAAAGTGCGAGTCTGAGGCGCTTGCTCAGGCTTTTGTCTCTGGATTTTGTATCAGCGATGGCCGTGGAATGTCGGGGAGGCCTCATGGGCCATGGACGAATCTTCCTCTCTGAGGATGTGGCCCGATTCCCAATTGCTTTTCGTCAATCTGTGGGATGGGAGGTCTCAATTCAGTTTTGTTACCTCAGGTGTCCCACCAAAAGAGGAATTCCAAAGCATAGCCGTGGGGAAGACTGAAGGGACAACCCGAACTATGGTTAAAAATTGGGGCCTAGGGGCATGGCAAGCCCAATATGCTATCTCTTCATCCAGCCACTGAGTGGCCTTACTTGAGGACTGGGCTCAGCCTGAGGGTCACAATGAGTGTTTGTGACCAATGTGGCCGGCGAGAATGGGCGGGTCCTCATGGGCCACACTGGTTTCAACTACACTGAACGTTGGACAACATGCCAACCACAAGGTTTCTTGCCATGGGGAAGGAGTGCTGATTTCTGCATCACCTTCAACCCTGGGCAGTGATTGGAGATAAGGTCTAGGTTCTGAAACCAGAAAACCGAGGTTGGGAAAAGATGACGACCTAAGGCCACGGCGGCTCAATGTGCTCAGTGTGCAGCCAGCTGTCTGGGAGGGGCCAGGGGGTCCAGGCTCAGGCTGTGTCAGAAAGCGCATTAGTGCCCTGGTCAGCCTATGTATTTGGGGTACAGCCAATGTCGGTGCAGGTTGATCCTCATTTGGGGTTACTGGGTAGCCCCAGAGGACAATGTTTTTCTTATGGAGGGCGGGCAGGGTGCTGCATTGTAGATATGGATTGCCAAACTGGAGGGCTTGTGGGCCAGTAGTGTGACGACCAAAGTCTGAGAACACATGCTAGGCTTAGGTTTCTGGTTGAGGCCATGGCAGGCACAATCTACAGACCTGAATCGAGATCTCGTGCATCTGAAGTCAGGGCGAGGATCAGACGATGGCTCAGGTTGGAGTTTCTGACCCTGATGGCCCCTTCATGAATGGGGTGGCATCACGAGGCCATGGGGGTTTTCCCACGGTGGGAGTTGTGAGAAGCTCCAAACTGCAGAGAGTCTTCTGCAGGACAATTGAGACCTGTTGCTTGGGTCCAGGCCAATGATTCTGAGCAGGGTTCTAAGGATGGATGGCTGGGTAGCCCACCTCGCATTCCAATTGTCTCCTAGCAACAAGACAGGTTAGATCTCCTGGATCTGTGGGGAGCAACCGAGGACGCTGAGTTGAAATGGACACGCCTGGGGATGGGTCCTAATGTGCTTTTGTGTCTATGGAGACCTTGGAATGAAGCGGTGGCACTGGGGCCCTAAAGGGTTCTCCTAAACAGAGGCTTTGACACAACTCCAACGTGCAATTTTCCCATGTGTAGATGAGATGTTTTCTGATGGGTGCGTCAAGAAACAGCTATATGCTGTTTTGATATCCAGGCCTCTGAGGAGAGATGCCTGGAAACCAAAGCAATGGATCTGATTAGTGCCTAGGGGCATGTTCTTTCCTTTTTACCTCTGGAGTCATCTGTCTATGGGTGTGAGTGCAGGTAGGTGCTCAGTTGGGCTCAGATTGCCCCTGTTTTTCCTGGGAAGCCACCACTATTGAGATGGATTAGGGACTTTGGAGCTTTATCCTATTAGAAGGGTTGTGGCCATTGGAATGGGCACACACAATTCCCTTGGAGAGGGCAAGTACAGTCCTGAGGTTTGGCTCCAGGAGCCTGAGCCTGTAGGTTGTGTAGGCCAGGGCTGTTTGGACAGTTGTCTGAAAACACAAACTCGGCTTATCTTTCGGGTCATAGGTATGGCAGGACTGACCTACAGACCATGAGGAGAACTCTTCTGGATTAGAAAAAAGGGCGAGTGTGAGGCTCTTGCTCAAGTTTTTGTCTCTGGATATCGTGTCACTCATGGTCGTGGAATTTCTGGGTGACTTCATGGGAAATGGACGAGTCTTACTCTCTGGTTGTTTGGCCCCGTCCAAAGAGTTTGGGGTCAATCTGTGGGCTGGAAGAATTTCGTTTTTTTTTGTTGTTGTTGTCATTGTTGTTTTCTTTTTTAACCTCAGGTGTCCCACCAAATGAGGGATTCCAGAGTAGAGCCCTGGGGAGGGGCGACTGGACAATCAGAAATCTGGTTAAAAATTGGGGCCTAGGGACATGTCAAGCCCATTATGACATCTAATGGTCCAGCCACTGAAAGGACTTACTAGAGGACAGGACTCATGCTGAGGGTCACAATGCGTATGTATGCCCTCGTCGCACCCAAGAATGGGCGGGGCCTCAGGGTGAATGCTGGTTTCTCCTACACTGAAAGTTGGACAACGTGCCAACCACAAGGGTTCTTGCCATGGGTAAGGAGGAGTTCTGATTTCTGCATCACACTCACCCCTGGGCAGTGATTGGAGATAAGGTCTCGGTTCTGAAGCCTGAAAACGGAGGTAGGGAAGAGATGATGACCTAAGGCCATGGCGGGTTTTATGTGCTCAGTGTGCGGTCATCTTTCTGGGTGTTGGTCAGGAGGTCCGGGCTCAGGTTGTGTTCGACAGTGCATTAGTGCCCAGGTTAGACTATATAATTTGGGTAACGTCGAGTGCTGTGTAGGTTTATCCTCATTTAAGGTGCCTGGGCAGCTCATGAGGCAATAATTTTTTTTTCTAGAGGGCAGGCAGAGTGCTGCATTGTGGGTCCGGAAATGCCAACCTTGAGGGCTTCGGGGCCTGGAGTGTGAGGACAGAAGTCTGAGAAGACAAGCTAGACTTGGGTTTCAGGTTGAGGGCATGGCAGGTACCCCCTGCAGATCTGAACCAATATCTCATGCATCTGAAGTCAGGGCGAGGATCAGACGTTGGCTCAGGTTGGAGTTTCTGTGCATGACGGCCGCTTCATGAAGGGAGCGGAATTTCGGGGCCATTGAGGTTTTCCCACGTTGGGAGTTGTGGGATGCCCCCTTCAAGGATTCCTACTGCGGGACAATTGAGACCTGTTGGACAGCTCCAGGACATCCCATATGGATGACTCCAGAGCACCGTTCGCGGATGGATGCCTGGGAAGCCCGCCTCGCATTCCAATTGTCTCCTAGCAACAAGACAGTTTAGATCTGATGGCTCTGCCGGAGCAACCGGGGTGGCTGACTTGAAATGGACTTTCCTGAGGATGGGTCCTAATGTGTTTTTGTGTCCATGAGGGCCTTGGAATGGGGCAGTGGCACCGGGACCCTGAAGTACTCTCCTAAGCTTTGGACATGGCTCCCATGCACAGGTTTCCTTGTGGAGACAAGATGAGTTCTGATGGGTGCCTCAGGAAAACCCCTATGCTCGTATTGGAATCAGGCTTTTGAGGACACATGCCTGTAACCCAAAGCAATGGATCCTATTATGGCCTAGGGTCCTGTCTGGTTCAATCTTCTTCTCTGGGGACATCCATCTATGGTATGAGTGGAGGTCGATTATCAGCTGGTTCAGACAGCCCTTGTTTGTTCCGAGCGACCTACACTATTGGGATGGCCTCAGGGACTTTGGAGGTTTCTCCTAATTTGTATGATTCTGGACCATGGAATGGGCAGAATTCCCATGGATT
The DNA here is from genome assembly GCF_964662115.1 of Mustela nivalis. Lineage (NCBI taxonomy): Eukaryota > Metazoa > Chordata > Mammalia > Carnivora > Mustelidae > Mustela > Mustela nivalis. The sequence continues at coordinate 9,919 of NW_028135376.1, forward strand.
GGTAGGCACAGTCCTAATGTGTGTCTCCAGGGGCCCAGCCTGGAGGGTGTGTGGCCCAAGACTTTGAGGACAGAAGTCTGAAAACACAAACTCAGCTTAGGTTTGCGGACGTAGTTATGGCAGGCCCGATCTACAAACCATGAGAAGAACTCTTCAGGATATGAAGAAAGTGCGAGTCTGAGGCGCTTGCTCAGGCTTTTGTCTCTGGATTTTGTATCAGCGATGGCCGTGGAATGTCGGGGAGGCCTCATGGGCCATGGACGAATCTTCCTCTCTGAGGATGTGGCCCGATTCCCAATTGCTTTTCGTCAATCTGTGGGATGGGAGGTCTCAATTCAGTTTTGTTACCTCAGGTGTCCCACCAAAAGAGGAATTCCAAAGCATAGCCGTGGGGAAGACTGAAGGGACAACCCGAACTATGGTTAAAAATTGGGGCCTAGGGGCATGGCAAGCCCAATATGCTATCTCTTCATCCAGCCACTGAGTGGCCTTACTTGAGGACTGGGCTCAGCCTGAGGGTCACAATGAGTGTTTGTGACCAATGTGGCCGGCGAGAATGGGCGGGTCCTCATGGGCCACACTGGTTTCAACTACACTGAATGTTGGACAACATGCCAACCACAAGGTTTCTTGCCATGGGGAAGGAGTGCTGATTTCTGCATCACCTTCAACCCTGGGCAGTGATTGGAGATAAGGTCTAGGTTCTGAAACCAGAAAACCGAGGTTGGGAAAAGATGACGACCTAAGGCCACGGCGGCTCGATGTGCTCAGTGTGCAGCCAGCTGTCTGGGAGGGGCCAGGGGGTCCAGGCTCAGGCTGTGTCAGAAAGCGCATTAGTGCCCTGGTCAGCCTATGTATTTGGGGTACAGCCAATGTCGGTGCAGGTTGATCCTCATTTGGGGTTACTGGGTAGCCCCAGAGGACAATGTTTTTCTTATGGAGGGCGGGCAGGGTGCTGCATTGTAGATATGGATTGCCAAACTGGAGGGCTTGTGGGCCAGTAGTGTGACGACCAAAGTCTGAGAACACATGCTAGGCTTAGGTTTCTGGTTGAGGCCATGGCAGGCACAATCTACAGACCTGAATCGAGATCTCGTGCATCTGAAGTCAGGGCGAGGATCAGACGATCGCTCAGGTTGGAGTTTCTGACCCTGATGGCCCCTTCATGAATGGGGGGGCATCACGAGGCCATGGGGGTTTTCCCAAGGTGGGAGTTGTGAGAAGCTCCAAACTGCAGAGAGTCTTCTGCAGGACAATTGAGACCTGTTGCTTGGGTCCAGGCCAATGATTCTGAGCAGGGTTCTAAGGATGGATGGCTGGGTAGCCCACCTCGCATTCCAATTGTCTCCTAGCAACAAGACCGGTTAGATCTCCTGGATCTGTGGGGAGCAACCGAGGACGCTGAGTTGAAATGGACACCCCTGGGGATGGGTCCTAATGTGCTTTTGTGTCTATGGAGACCTTGGAATGAAGCGGTGGCACTGGGGCCCTAAAGGGTTCTCCTAAACAGAGGCTTTGACACAACCCCAACGTGCAATTTTCCCATGTGTAGATGAGATGTTTTCTGATGGGTGCGTCAAGAAACAGCTATATGCCGTTTTGATATCCAGGCCTCTGAGGAGAGATGCCTGGAAACCAAAGCAATGGATCTGATTAGTGCCTAGGGGCATGTTCTTTCCTTTTTACCTCTGGAGTCATCTGTCTATGGGTGTGAGTGCAGGTAGGTGCTCAGTTGGGCTCAGATTGCCCCTGTTTTTCCTGGAAGCCACCACTATTGAGATGGATTAGGGACTTTGGAGGTTTATCCTATTAGAAGGGTTGTGGCCATTGGAATGGGCACACACAATTCCCTTGGAGAGGGCAAGTACAGTCCTGAGGTTTGGCTCCAGGAGCCTGAGCCTGTAGGTTGTGTAGGCCAGGGCTGTTTGGACAGTTGTCTGAAAACACAAACTCGGCTTATGTTTCGGGTCATAGGTATGGCAGGACTGACCTACAGACCATGAGGAGAACTCTTCTGGATTAGAAAAAAGGGCGAGTGTGAGGCTCTTGCTCAAGTTTTTGTCTCTGGATATCGTGTCACTCATGGTCGTGGAATTTCTGGGTGACTTCATGGGAAATGGACGAGTCTTACTCTCTGGTGGTTTGGCCCCGTCCAAAGAGTTTGGGGTCAATCTGTGGGCTGGAAGAATTTCGTTTTTTTTTTGTTGTTGTTGTTGTTGTTGTTAACCTCAGGTGTCCCACCAAATGAGGGATTCCAGAGTAGAGCCCTGGGGAGGGGCGACTGGACAATCAGAAATCTGGTTAAAAATTGGGGCCTAGGGACATGTCAAGCCCATTATGACATCTAATGGTCCAGCCACTGAAAGGACTTACTAGAGGACAGGACTCATGCTGAGGGTCACAATGCGTGTGTATGCCCTCGTCGCACGCAAGAATGGGCGGGGCCTCAGGGTGAATGCTGGATTCTCCTACACTGAATGTTGGACAACGTGCCAACCACAAGGGTTCTTGCCATGGGTAAAGAGGAGTTCTGATTTCTGCATCACACTCACCCCTGGGCAGTGATTGGAGATAAGGTCTCGGTTCTGAAGCCTGAAAACGGAGGTAGGGAAGAGATGATGACCTAAGGCCATGGCGGGTTTTATGTGCTCAGTGTGCGGTCATCTTTCTGGGTGTTGGTCAGGAGGTCCGGGCTCAGGTTGTGTTCGACAGTGCATTAGTGCCCAGGTTAGACTATATAATTTGGGTAACGTCGAGTGCTGTGTAGGTTTATCCTCATTTAAGGTGCCTGGGCAGCTCATGAGGCAATAATTTTTTTTTCTAGAGGGCAGGCAGAGTGCTGCATTGTGGGTCCGGAAATGCCAACCTTGAGGGCTTCGGGGCCTGGAGTGTGAGGACGGAAGTCTGAGAAGACAAGCTAGACTTGGGTTTCAGGTTGAGGGCATGGCAGGTACCCCCTGCAGATCTGAACCAATATCTCATGCATCTGAAGTCAGGGCGAGGATCAGACGTTGGCTCAGTTTGGAGTTTCTGTGCATGACGGCCGCTTCATGAAGGGAGCGGAATTTCGGGCCCATTGAGGTTTTCCCACGTTGGGAATTGTGGGATGCCCCCTTCAAGGATTCCTACTGCGGGACAATTGAGACCTGTTGGACAGCTCCAGGACATCCCATATGGATGACTCCAGAGCACCGTTCGCGGATGGATGCCTGGGAAGCCCGCCTCGCATTCCAATTGTCTCCTAGCAACAAGACAGTTTAGATCTGATGGTTCTGCCGGAACAACCGGGGTGGCTGACTTGAAATGGACTTTCCTGAGGATGGGTCCTAATGTGTTTTTGTGTCCATGAGGGCCTTGGAATGGGGCAGTGGCACCGGGACCCTGAAGTACTCTCCTAAGCTTTGGACATGGCTCCCATGCACAGGATTCCTTGTGGAGACGAGATGAGTTCTGATGGGTGCCTCAGGAAAACCCCTAATCTCGTATTGGAATCAGGCTTTTGAGGACACATGCCTGTAACCCAAAGCAATGGATCCTATTATGGCCTAGGGTCCTGTCTGGTTCAATCTTCTTCTCTGGGGACATCCATCTATGGTATGAGTGGAGGTCGATTATCAGCTGGTGTCAGACAGCCCTTGTTTGTTCCGAGCGACCTACACTATTGGGATGGCCTCAGGGACTTTGGAGGTTTCTCCTAATTTGTATGATTTTGAACCATGGATTGGGCAGAATTCCCATGGATTGGTAGGCACAGTCCTAATGTGTGTCTCCAGGGGCCCAGCCTGGAGGGTGTGTGGCCCAAGACTTTGAGGACAGAAGTCTGAAAACACAAACTCAGCTTAGGTTTGGGGACGTAGTTAAGGCAGGCCCGATCTACAAACCATGAGAAGAACTCTTCAGGATATGAAGAAAGTGCGAGTGTGAGGCGCTTGCTCAGGCTTTTGTCTCTGGATTTTGTATTAGCGATGGCCGCGGAATGTCGGGGAGGCCTCATGGGCCATGGACGAATCTTCCTCTCTGAGGATGTGGCCCGATTCCCAATTGCTTTTCGTCAATCTGTGGGATGGGAGGACTCATTTCAGTTTTGTTACCTCAGGTGTCCCACCTAAAGAGGAATTCCAAAGCATAGCCGTGGGGAAGACTGAAGGGACAACCCGAACTATGGTTAAAAATTGGGGCCTAGGAGCATGGCAAGCCCAATATGCTATCTCTTCATCCAGCCACTGAGTGGCCTTACTTGAGGACTGGGCTCAGCCTGAGGGTCACAATAAGTGTTTGTGACCAATGTGGCCGGCGAGAATGGGCGGGGCCTCATGGGCCACACTGGTTTCAACTACACTGAACGTTGGACAACATGCCAACCACAAGGTTTCTTGCCATGGGGAAGGAGTGCTGATTTCTGCATCAACTTCAACCCTGGGCAGTGATTGGAGATAAGGTCTAGGTTCTGAAACCAGATAACCGAGGTTGGGAAAAGATGACGACCTAAGGCCACGGCGGCTCCATGTGCTCAGTGTGCGACCAGCTGTCTGGGAGGGGCCAGGGGGTCCAAGCTCAGGCTGTGTCAGAAAGGGCATTAGTGCCCTGGTCAGCCTATGTATTTGGGGTACAGCCAATGTCGGTGCAGGTTGATCCTCATTTTGGGTTACTGGGTAGCCCCAGAGGACAATGTTTTTCTTAAGGAGGGCGGGCAGGGTGCTGCATTGTAGATATGGATTGCCAAACTGGAGGGCTTGTGGGCCAGTAGTGTGACGACCAAAGTCTGAGAACACATGCTAGGCTTAGGTTTCTGGTTGAGGCCATGGCAGGCACAATCTACAGACCTGAATCGAGATCTCGTGCATCTGAAGTCAGGGCGAGGATCAGACGATCGCTCAGGTTGGAGTTTCTGACCCTGATGGCCCCTTCATGAATGGGATGGCATCACGAGGCCATGGGGGTTTTCCCACGGTGGGAGTTGTGAGAAGCTCCAAACTGCAGAGAGTCTTCTGCAGGACAATTGAGACCTGTTGCTTGGGTCCAGGACAATGATTCTGAGCAGGGTTCTAAGGATGGATGGCTGGGTAGCCCACCTCGCATTCCAATTGCCTCATAGCAACCAGACAGATTAGATCTCCTGGATCTGTGGGGAGCAACCCAGGACGCTGAGTTGAAATGGACACCCCTGGGGATGGGTCCTAATGTGCTTTTGTGGATATGGAGACCTTGGAATGAAGCGGTGGCACTGGGGCCCTAAATGGTTCTCCTAAACAGAGGCTTTGACACAGCTCCAACGTGCAAGTTTCCCATGTGTAGATGAGATGTTTTCTGATGGGTGCGTCAAGAAACAGCTATATGCTGTTTTGATATCCAGGCCTCTGAGGAGAAATGCCTGGAAACCAAAGCAATGGATCTGATTAGTGCCTAGGGGCCTGTTCTTTCCTTTTTACATCTGGAGACATCTGTCTATGGGTCTGAGTGCAGGTAGGTGCTCAGTTGGGCTCAGATTGCCCCTGTTTTTTCCTGGGAAGCCACCACTATTGAGATGGATCAGGGACTTTGGAGGTTTATCCTATTAGAAGGGTTGTGGCCATTGGAATGGGCACACACAATTCCCTTGGAGAGGGCAAGTACAGTCCTCAGGTTTGGCTCCAGGGGCCTGAGCCTGTAGGTTGTGTAGGCCAGGGCTGTTTGGACAGTTGTCTGAAAACACAAACTCGGCTTATGTTTCGGGTCATAGGTATGGCAGGACTGACCTACAGACCATGAGGAGAACTCTTCGGGATTTGAAAAAAGGACGAGTGTGAGGCTCTTGCTCAAGTTGTTGTCTCTGGATATCGTGTCACTCATGGTCGTGGAATTTCTGGGTGACTTCATGGGAAATGGACGAGTCTTACTCTCTGGTGGTTTGACCCCGTCAAAAGAGTTTGGGGTCAATCTGTGGGCTGGAAGAAGTCCGTTTTTTGTTGTTGTTGTTGTTGTTGTTTTCTTTTTTACCTCACGTGTCCCAACAAATGAGGGATTCTAGAGTAGAGCCCTGGCGAGGGGCGACTGGACAATCAGAAATCTGGTTAAAAATTGGGGCCTAGGTACATGTCAAACCCATTATGACATCTAATGGTCCAGCCACTGAAAGGACTTAATAGAGGACAGGACTCATGCTGAGGGTCACAATGCGTATGTATGCCCTTATCGCACGCAAGAATGGGCGGGGCCTCAGGTGAATGCTGTTTTCTCCTACACTGAACGTTGGACAACGTGCCAACCACAAGGGTTCTTGCCATGGGTAAGGAGGAGTTCTGATTTCTGCATCACACTCACCCCTGGGCAGTGATTGGAGATAAGGTCTCGGTTCTGAAGCCTGAAAACGGAGGTAGGGAAGAGATGATGACCTAAGGCCATGGCGGGTTTTATGTGCTCAGTGTGCGGTCATCTTTCTGGGTGTTGGTCAAGAGGTCCGGGCTCAGGTTGTGTTCGACAGTGCATTAGTGCCCAGGTTAGACTATATAATTTGGGTAACGTCGAGTGCTGTGTAGGTTTATCCTCATATAAGGTGCCAGGGCAGCTCATGAGGCAATAATTTTTTTTTCTAGAGGGCAGGCAGAGTGCTGCATTGTGGGTCAGGAAATGCCAACCTTGAGGGCTTCGGGTCCAGGAGTGTGAGGACGGAAGTCTGAGAAGACAAGATAGACTTGGGTTTCAGGTTGAGGGCACGGCAGGTACCCCCTGCAGATCTGAACCAATATCTCATGCATCTGAATTCAGGGCGAGGATCAGACGTTGGCTCAGGTTGGAGTTTCTGTGCATGACGGCCGCTTCATGAAGGGAGCGGAATGTCGGGGCCATTGAGGTTTTCCCACGTTGGGAGTTGTGGGATACCCCCTTCAAGGATTCCTTCTGCGGGACAATTGAGACCTGTTGTACAGCTCCAGGACATCCCATATGGATGACTCCAGAGCACCGTTCGCGGATGGATGCCTGGGAAGCCCGCCTCGCATTCCAATTGTCTCCTAGCAACAAGACAGTTTAGACCTGATGGCTCTGCCGGAGCAACTGGGGTGGCTGAGTTGAAATGGACTTTCCTGAGGATGGGTCCTAATGTGTTTTTGTGTCCCTGAGGGCCTTGGAATGGGGCGGTGGCTCCGGGACCCTGAAGTACTCTCCAAAGCTTTGGACATGGCTCCCATGCACAGGATTCCTTATGGAGACGAGATTAGTTCTGATGGGTGCCTCAGGAAAACCCCTAATCTCGTATTGGAATCAGGCTTTTGAGGACACATGCCTGTAACCCAAAGCAATGGATCCTATTATGGCCTAGGGTCCTGTCTGGTTCAATCTTCTTCTCTGGGGACATCCATCTATGGTATGAGTGGAGGTCTATTATCAGCTGGTGTCAGACAGCCCTTGTTTGTTCCGAGCGACCTGAACTATTGGGATGGCCTCAGGGACTTTGGACGTTTCTCCTAATTTGTATGATTTTGGACCATGGAATGGGCAGAATTCCCATGGATTGGTAGGCACAGTCCTAATTGTATCTCCAGGGGTTCAGCCTGGAGGGTGTGTGGCCCAAGACTTTGAGGACAGAAGTCTGAGAACACAAACTCAGCTTAGGTTTGGGGACGTAGGTATGGCAGGCACGATCTACAAACCATGAGAAGAACTCTTCAGGATATGAAGAAAGTGCGAGTCTGAGGCGCTTGCTCAGGCTTTTGTCTCTGGATTTTGTATCAGCGATGGCCGCGGAATGTCGGGGAGGCCTCATTGGCCATGGATGAATCTTCCTCTCTGAGGATTTGGCCCGATTCCCAATTGCTTTTCGTCAATCTGTGGGATGGGAGGTCTCCTTTCAGGTTTGTTACCTCAGGTGTCCCACCAAAAGAGGAATTCCAAAGCAAAGCCGTGGGGAAGACTGAAGGGACAACCCGAAATATGGTTAAAAATTGGGGCCTAGGGGCATGGCAAGCCCAATATGCTATCTCTTCATCCAGCCACTGAGTGGCCTTACTTGAGGACTGGGCTCAGCCTGAGGGTCACAATGTGTGTTTGTGACCAATGTGGCCGGCGAGCATGGGCGGGGCCTCATGGGCCACACTGGTTTCAACTACACTGAACGTTGGACAACATGCCAAACACAAGGTTTCTTGCCATGGGGAAGGAGTTCTGATTTCTGCATCACCTTCAACCCTGGGCAGTGATTGGAGATAAGGTCTAGGTTCTGAAACCTGAAAACCGAGGTTGGGAAAAGATGACGACCTAAGGCCACAGCGGCTCGATGTGTTCAGTGTTCGGCCGGCTGTCTGAGAGGGGCCAGGGGGTCCAGGCTCAGGCTGTGTCAGAAAGGGCATTAGTGTCCTGGTCAGCCTATGTATTTGGTTTACAGCCAAGGTCGGTGCAGGTTGATCCTCATTTGGGGTTACTGGGTAGCCCCAGAGGACAATATTTTTCTTCTTGAGGCCGGGCAGGGTGCTGCATTGTATTTCTGGATTGCCAAACTGGAGGTCTTGTGGGCCAGTAGTCTGACGACAAAAGTCTGAGAACACAAGCTAGGCTTAGGTTTCTGGGTGAGGCCATGGCAGGCACAATCTACAGACCTGAATCGAGATCTCGTGCATCTGAAGTCAGGGCGAGGATCAGATGATCGCTAGGGTTGGAGTTTCTGTCCCTGATGGCCCCTTCATGAATGGGAGGGCATCACGAGGCCATGGGGGTTTTCCCACGGTGGGAGTTGTGAGAAGCTCCAAACTGCAGAGAGTCTTCTGCAGGACAATTGAGACCTGTTGTTTGGCTCCAGACCAAAGATTCTGAGCAGGGTTCTAAGGATGGATGGCTGGGTAGCCCACTTCGCATTCCAATTGTCTCCTAGCAACAAGACAGGTTAGATCTCCTGGATCTGTGGGGAGCAACCGAGGACGCTGAGTTGAAATCGACACCCCTGGGGATGGGTCCTAATGTGCTTTTGTGTCTATGGAGACCTTGGAATGAAGTGGTGGCACTGGGGCCCTAAAGGGTTCTCCTAAACAGAGGCTTTGACACAGCTCCAACGTGCAAGTTTCCCATGTGTAGATGAGATGTTTTCTGATGGGTGAGTCAAGAAACAGCTATATGCTGTTTTGATATCCAGGCCTCTGAGGAGAGATGCCTAGAAACCAAACAATGGATCTGATTAGTGCCTAGGGGCCTGTTCTTTCCTTTTTACCTCTGGAGACATCTGTCTATGGGTCTGAGTTCAGGTAGGGGCTCAGTTGGGCTCAGATTGCCCCTGTTTTTCCTGGGAAGCCACCACTATTGAGATGGATCAGGGACTTTGGAGGTTTATCCTATTCAAAGGGTTGTGGCCATTGGAATGGGCACACACAATTCCCTTGGAGAGGGCAAGTACAGTCCTCAGGTTTGGCTCCAGGGGCCTGAGCCTGTAGGTTGTGTAGCCCAGGGCTGTTTGGACAGTTGTCTGAAAACACAAACTCGGCTTATGTTTCGGTCATAGGTATTGCAGGACTGACCTACAGATCATGAGGAGAACTCTTCGGGATTTGAAAAAAGGGGAGTGTGAGGCTCCTGCTCAAGTTTTTGTCTCTGGATATCGTGTCACTCATGGTCGTGGAATTTCTGGGTGACTTCATGGGAAATCGACGAGTCTTACTCTCTGGTGGTTTATCCCCGTCCAAAGAGTTTGGGGTCATTCTGTGGGCTGCAAGAAGTCCGTTTTTGTTGTTGTTGTTGTTGTTGTTGTTGTTTTCTTTTTTAACCTCAGGTGTCCCACCAAATGAGGGATTCCAGAGTAAAGGCCTGGGGAGGGGCGACTGGACAATCAGAAATCTGGTTAAAAATTGGGGCCTAGGGACATGTCAAGCCCATTATGACATCTAATGGTCCAGCCACTGAGAGGACTTACTAGAGGACAGGACTCATGCTGAGGGTCACAATGCGTATGTATGCCCTCGTCGCACGCAAGAATGGGCGGGGCCTCAGGGTGAATGCTGGTTTCTCCTACACTGAACGTTGGACAACGTGCCAACCACAAGGGTTCTTGCCATGGGTAAGGTGGATTTCTGATTTCTGCATCAGACTCACCCCTGGGCAGTGATTGGAGATAAGGTCTCGGTTTTGAAGCCTGAAAACGGAGGTAGGGAAGAGATGATGACATAAGGCCATGGCGGGTTTTAGGTGCTCAGGGTGCGGTCAGCTTTCTGGGTATTGGTCAGGAGGTCCGGGCTCAGGTTGTGTTCGACAGTGCATTAGTGCCCAGGTTAGACTATATAATTTGGGTAACGTCGAGTGCTGTGTAGGTTTATCCTCATGTAAGCTGCCTGGGCAGCTCATGAGGCATCAATTTTTTTTCTAGAGGGCAGACAGAGTGCTGCATTGTGGGTTGGGAATTGCCAAACTTGAGGGAATCGGGGCCAGGTGTGTGAGGACGGAAGTCTGAGAAGACAAGCTAGACTTGGGTTTCAGGGTGAGGGCACGGCAGGTACCCCCTGCAGATCTGAACCAATATCTCATGCATCTGAAGTCAGGGCGAGGATCAGACGTTGGCTCAGGTTGGAGTTTCTGTGCATGATGGCCGCTTCATGAAGGGAGCAGAATCTCGGGGCCAATGAGGTTTTCCCACGTTGGGAGTTGTGGAATGCCCCCTTCAAGGATTCCTTCTGCGGGACAATTGAGACCTGTTGGACAGCTCCAGGACATCCCATATGGAATGACTCCAGAGCACCGTTCGTGGATGGATGCCTGGGAAGCCTGCCTCGCATTCCAATTCTCTCCTAGCAACAAGACAGTTTAGATCTGATGGCTCTGCCGGAGCAACCGGGGTGGCTGAGTTGAAATGGACTTTCCTGAGGATGGGTCCTAATGTGTTTTTGTGTCCATGAGGGCCTTGGAATGGGGCAGTGGCACCGGGACCCTGAAGTACTCTCCTAAGCTTTGGACATGGCTCCCATGCACAGGTTCCTTGGGAGACGAGATGAGTTCTGATGGGTGCCTCAGGAAAACCCCTATGCTCGTAATGGAATCCGGCTTTTGAGGACACATGCCTGTAACCCAAAGCAATGGATCCTATTGTCCTAGGGTCCTGTCTAGTTCAATTTCTTCTCTGGGGACATCCATCTATGGTATGAGTGGAGGTCGATTATCAGCTGGTGTCAGACAGCCCTTGTTTGTTCTGGGAGACCTACACTATTGGGATGGCCTCAGGGACTTTGGAGGTTTCTCCTAATTTGTACGATTTTGGACCATGGAATGGGCAGAATTCCCATGGATTGGTAGGCACAGTCCTAATGTGTGTCTCCAGGGACCCAGCCTGGAGGGAGTGTGGCCCAAGACTTTGAGGACAGAAGTCTGAAAACACAAACTCAGCTTAGGTTTGGGGACGTAGGTATGGCAGGCCCGATCTACAAACCATGAGAAGAACTCTTCAGTATATGAAGAAAGTGCGAGTCTGAGGCGCTTGCTCAGGCTTTTGTCTCTGGATTTTGTATCAGCGATGGCCGTGGAATGTCGGGGAGGACTCATGGGCCATGGACAAATCTTCTTCTGAGGATTTGGCCCGATTCCCAATTGCTTTTCGTCAATCTGTGGGATGGATGGACTCATTTCAGTTTTGTTACCTCAGGTGTCCCAACTAAATTGGAATTCCAAAGCAAAGCCGTGGGGAAGACTGAAGGGACAACCCGAACTATGGTTAAAAATTGGGGCCTAGGGGCATGGCAAGCCCAATATGCTATCTCTTCATCCAGCCACTGAGTGGCCTTACTTGAGGACTGGGATCAGCCTGAGGGTCACAATGTGCGTTTGTGACCAAAGTGGCCGGCGAGCATGGGCAAGGCATCATGGGCCACACTGGTTTCAACTACACTGAACGTTGGACAACATGCCAACCACAAGGTTTCTTGCCATGGGGAAGGAGTTCTGATTTCTGCATCACCTTCAACCCTGGGCAGTGATTGGAGATAAGGTCTAGGTTCTGAAACCTGAAAACCGAGGTTGGGAAGGGATGACGACCTAAGGCCACAGCAGCTCGATGTGCTCAGTGTGCGGCCAGCTGTCTGGGAGGGGCCAGGGAGTCCAGGCTCAGGCTGTGTCAGAAAGGGCATTAGTGCCCTGGTCAGCCTATGTATTTGGGTACAGCCAAGGTCGGTGCAGGTTGATCCTCATTTAGGGTTACTGGGTAGCCCCAGAGGACAATGTTTTTCTTCTGGAGGGCGGGCAGGGTGCTGCATTGTAGTTCTGGATTGCCAAACTGGAGGGCTTGTGGGGCAGTAGTCTGACGACCAAAGTCTGAGAACACAAGCTAGGCTTTGGTTTCTGGGTGAGGCCATGGCAGGCACAATGTACAGACCTGAATCGAGATCTCGTGCATCTGAAGTCAGGGCGAGGGTCAGATGATCGCTCAGGGTGGAGTTTCTGTCCCTGATGGCCCCTTCATGAATGGGGGGGCATCACGAGGCCATGGGGGTTTTCCCACGGTGGGAGTTGTGAGAAGCTCCAAACTGCAGAGAGTCTTCTGCAGGACAATTGAGACCTGTTCTTTGGGTCCAGGCCAATGATTCTGAGCAGGGTTCTAAGGATGGATGGCTGGGTAGCCCACCTCGCAATCCAATTGTCTCCCAGCAACAAGACAGGTTAGATCTCCTGGATCTGTGGGGAGCAACAGAGGACGCTTATTTGAAATGGACACCCCTGGGGATGTGTCCTAATGTGCTTTTGTGTCTATGGAGACCTTGGAATGAAGCGGTGGCACTGGGGCCCTAAAGGGTTCTTTTAAACAGAGGCTTTGACACAGCTCCAACGTGCAAGTTTCCCATGTGTAGATGAGATGTTTTCTGATGGGTGAGTCAAGAAACAGCTATGTGCTGTTTTGATATGCAGGCCTCTGAGGAGAGATTCCTGGAAACCAAAGCAATGGATCTGATTAGTGCCTAGGTGCCTGTTCTTTCCTTTTTACCTCTAGGGACATCTGTCTATGGGTCTGAGTGCAGGTAGGTGCTCAGTTGGGCTCAGATTGCCCCTATTTTTCCTGGGAAGCCACCACTATTGAGATAAATCAGGGACTTTGGAGGTTTATCCTATTAGTAGGGTTCTGGCCATTGGAATGGGCACACACAATTCTCTTGGAGAGGGCAAGTACAGTCCTCAGGTTTGGCTCCAGGGGCCTGAGCCTGTAGGTTGTGTAGGCCAGGGCTGTTTGGACAGTTGTCTGAAAACACAATCTCGGCTTATGTTTTGGGTCGTAGGTATGGCAGGACTGACCTACAGACCATGAGGAGAACTCTTCGGTATTTGAAAGAAGGGCGAGTGTGAGGCTCCTGCTCAAGTTTTTGTCTCTGGATATCGTGCCACTCATGGTCGTGGAATTTCTGGGTGACTTCATGGGAAATGGACGAGTCTTACTCTCTGGTGCTTTGGCCCCGTCCAAAGAGTTTGGGGTCATTTTGTGGGTTGGAAGAAGTCTGTTTTGTTGTTGTTGTTGTTGTTGTTGTTGTTTTCTTTTTTAACCTCAGGTGTCCCACCAAATGAGGGATTCCAGAGTGGAACCCTGGGGAGGGGCGACTGGACAATCAGAAATCTGGTTAAAAATTGGGGCCTAGGGACATGTCAATCCCATTATGACATCTAATGGTCCAGCCACTGAGAGGACTTACTAGAGGACAGGACTCATGCTGAGGGTCACAATGCGTATGTATGCCCTCGTCGCACGCAAGAATGGGCGGGGCCTCAGGGTGAATGCTGGTTTTTTCTACACTGAACGTTGGACAACGTGCCAACCACAAGGGTTCTTGCCATGGGTAAGGAGGATTTCTGATTTCTGCATCACACTCACCCCTGGGCAGTGATTGGAGATAAGGTCTCGGTTCTGAAGCCTGAAAACTGAGGTAGGGAAGAGATGATGACCTAAGGCCATGACGAGTCTGATGTGCTCAGGGTGCGGTCAGCTGTCTGGGTGTTGGTCAGCAGGTCCGGGCTCAGGTTGTGTCAGACAGTGCATTAGTGCCCCGGTTAGACTATATAATTTGGGTACATTCGAGTGCCGTGTAGGTTTATCTTCATTTAAGCTGCCTGGTCAGCTCATTAGGCAATATATTTTTTCTAGAGGGCAGGCAGAGTGCTTCATTGTCGGTCCGGAATTGCCAAACATGAGGGCTTCGGGGCCAGGAGAGTGAGGACGGAAGTCTGAGAACACAAGCTAGACTTCGGATTCAGGGTGAGGGCACGGCAGGTACCCGCTGCAGATCTGAACCAATATCTCATGCACCTGAGTCAGGGCGAGGATCCGACGTTGGCTCAGGTTGGAGTTTCTGTGCATGACAGCCCCTTCATGAAGGGAGCGGAATCTCGAGGCCATGGAGGTTTTCCACGTTGGGAGATGTGGGATGCCCCCTTCAAGGATTCCTTCTGCGGGACAATTGAGACCTGTTGGACAGCTCCAGGACATCCCATTTGGAATGACTCCAGAGCACCATTCGAGGTGATGCCTGGGAAGTCCTTCTCGCCTTCCAATTGTCTCCTAGCAACAAGACAGTTTAGATCTAATGGATCTCGGGAGCAACCGGGGTGGTTGAGTTGAAATGCACTTTCCAGAGGATGGGTCCTAATGTGTGTTTGTGTCCATGAGGGCCTTGGAATGGGGAGGTGGCACCGGGACCCTGAAGTATTCTCCTAAGCTTTGGCATAGCTCCCATGCACAAGTTTCCTTGTGGAGACGAGATTTGTTCTGATGGGTGCCTCAGGAAATCCCCTCTGCTGGTATTGGAATCCAGGCTTTTGAGGAGACATGCCTGTAAACCAAAGCAATGGATGCGATAATGGCCTCGGGTCCTGTCTGGTTCAATCTTCTTGGTATGAGTGGAGGTAGATGAGTGGAGGTAGATGCTCAGCCGATATCAACCGCCCTTTTTTGTCCCGGGCGACCTACTCTATTGCGATGGCCTCAGGGACTTTGGAGGGTTCTCCTAATTTGTACGATTTTTGACAATGGAATGGGCAGAATTGCCATGGATTGGGTGGGGGCAGTCCTAATGTGTGGCTCCAGGGGCCCCAGCCTGGAGGGAGTGTGGCCCAGGACTTTGAGGACAGAAGACTGAAAACACAAACTCAGCTTAAGTTTGGGGACGTATGTATGGCACGCCCGATCTACAAACCATGAGAAGAACTCTTCAGGATATGAAGAATGAGCGAGTCTGAGGCGCTTGCTCAGGCTTTTGTCTCTGGATTTTGTTTCAGCGATGGCCGTGGAATGTTGGAGAGATCTCATGGGCCATACACGAATCTTCCTCTCTGTGGATTTGGCCCGATCCAAATTGTTTTTCGTCAATCTGTGGGATGGGAGGACTCCTTTCAGGTTTGTTACCTCAAGTGTCCCACCAAAAGAGGAATTCCAAAGCAGAGCCCTGGGGAAGAGTGAAGGGACACCTCGAATTATGGTTAAAAATTGGGGCCTAGGGGCATGGCAAGCCCAATATGCTGTCTCTTCATATAGGCCCTGAGAGGCCTTACCTGAGGACTGGGCTCAGGCTGAGGGTCACAATGTGTGTTTGTGACCAATGTGGCCCGCAATCATGGGCTGGGCCTCATGGGCCATGCTTGTTTCAACTACACTGAACGTTGGACAACATGCCAACCACAAGGTTTCTTGCCATGGGGAAAGAGTTCTGATTTCTGCATCATTTTCAACCCTGGGCAGTGGATGGAGATAAGGTCTAGGTTCTGGAGCCTGAAAACCGCAGTTGGGAAGAGATGACGACCTAAGGCCATGGCGGGTCCGATGTGTTCAGTGTGCGGCCAGCTGTCTGGGTGGGACCAGGAGGTCCAGGCTCAGGCTGGGTCAGAAGGGGAAATAGTGCCCAGGTCAGCCTATATGTTTGGGGTACAGCCGAATGGCTTGCAGGTTGATCCTCATTTGGGGTTTCGGGGTAGCCCTGAGGGCAATGTTTTACTTCTGTAGGGCAGGCAGAGTGCGGCATTGTAGTTCTGGATTGCCAAACTGGAGGGCTTGTGGGCCAGTAGTCTGAGGACGGAGTCTGAGAACCCAAGCTAGGCCTAGGTTTCTGGGTGAGGATATGGCAGGCACAATCTACAGACCTCAATAGAGATCTCGTGCATCTGAAGTCAGGGCAAGGATCAGACGATCGCTCAGGTTGGACTTTCTGCCCTGATGGCCCTTTCTTGAAGGGGGTTGGATCACGAGGACATGGGGGTTTTCCCACGATGGGAGTTGTGAGAAGCTCCAAACTGCAAATATTCTTCTGCAGGACAATTAAGACCTGTTGGTTGGCTCCAGGCCAACGATTCCGAGCAGGGTTCTAAGGATGGATGGCTGGGTAGCCCACCTCGCATTCCAACTGTCTCCAAGCAACAAGACAGGTTAGATCTGCTCGATGTGGGGGGCAACAGAGGAGGCTGAGTTGAAATGGACTCTCCTGTGGATGTGTCCTAATATGTTTTTGTGTCTATGGAGACCTTGGAATGAAGCGATGGCCCTGGGGCCCTGAAGGGTTCTCCTAAACGGAGGCTTTGACACAGCTCCAACGTGCATGTTTCCCATGTGTAGATGAGATTTGTTCTGATGGGTGAGTCAAGAAACAGCCATATGCTGGTATGAAATCCAGGCCTCTGAGGAGAGAAGCCTGGAAACCACAGCAATGGATCTGATTAGTGCCTAGGGGCATGTTCGTTCCTTTTTACCTCTGGGGACATCAGTCTACGGGTCTGAGTGCAGGTAGGTGCTCAGATGGGCTCAGTTTGCCCCTGTTTGTCCTGGGAAGCCACAACTATTGGGATGGCCTCAGGGACTTTGGAGGTTATCCTATTAGTATGGTTGTGGCCATTGGAATGGGCACATACAATTCCCTTGGAGAGGTCATGTATAGTCCTCAGGTTTGGCTCCAGGGCCCTGAGCCTGTAGGGTGTGTAGGCCAGAGCTGTTTGGACAGTTGTCTGAAAACACAAACTCGGCTTATGTTTTGGGTCATAGGTATGGCAGGAATGATCTACGGACCATGAGGAGAACACTTCGGGATATGAAAAAAGGGCGAGTGTGAGGCTCTTGCTCATGTTTTTGTCTCTGGATATCGTGTCACTCATGGTCGTGAAATTGCCGGGTGACTTCATGGGAAATGGACGAGTCTTACTCTCTGGGGGTTCGGTCCCGTCCAAAGAGTTTGGGGTCATTCTGGGGATGGAAGAAGTCCGTTGTTTTGTTGTTGTTGTCGATTTGTTTCATTTTGTTTTTCAACCTCAGATGTCCCACCAAATGAGGGATTCCAGAGTAGAGCCCTGGGGTGGGGCGACTGGACAACCAGAAATCTGGTTAAAAATTGGGGACTAGGGACATGTCAAGCCCATTATGACATCTAATAATCCAGCCACTGAGAGGACTTACTAGAGGACAGGACTCACGCTGAGGTCACAATGTGTGTTTATGCTCTCGTCGCACTCAAGAATGGGCGGGGCCTCAGGGTGAATGCTGGTTTCTCCTACACTGAACGTTGGACAACATGCCAACCACAAGGTTTCTTGCCATGGGTCAGGAAGAGTTCTGATTTCTGCATCACAGTCACCCGTGGGCATTGATTGGAGATAAGGTCTAGGTTCTGAAGCCTGAAAACGGAGGTAGGGAAGAGATGATGACCTAAGGCCATGGCGGGTCTGATGTGCTCAGGGTGCGGTCAGCTGTCTGGTGCGGTCAGCAGGTCCGGGCTCAGGTTGTGTCAGACAGTGCATTAGTGCCCAGGTTAGACTATATAATTTGGGTACATTCGAGTGCCGTGTAGGTTTATCTTCATTTAAGCTGCCTGGTCAGCTCATTAGGCAATATATTTTTTCTAGAGGGCAGGCAGAGTGCTTCATTGTCGGTCCGGAATTGCCAAACTTGAGGGCTTCGGGGCCAGGAGAGTGAGGACGGAAGTCTGAGAACACAAGCTAGACTTCGGATTCAGGGTGAGGGCACGGCAGGTACCCCCTGCAGATCTGAACCAATATCTCATGCATCTGAAGTCAGGGCGAGGATCCGACGTTGGCTCAGGTTGGAGTTTCTGTGCATGACCGCCCCTTCATGAAGGGAGTGGAATCTCGAGGCCATGGAGGTTTTCCACGTTGGGAGATGTGGGATGCCCCCTTCAAGGATTCCTTCTGCGGGACAATTGAGACCTGTTGGACAGCTCCAGGACATCCCATTTGGAATGACTCCAGGGCACCGTTCGAGGATGGATGCCTGGGAAGTCCGCCTCGCCTTCCAATTGTCTCCTAGCAACAAGACAGTTTAGATCTAATGGATCTGCGGGAGCAACCGGGGTGGCTGAGTTGCAATGCACTTTCCAGAGGATGGGTCCTAATGTGTGTTTGTGTCCATGAGGGCCTTGGAATGGGGAGGTGGCACCGGGACCCTGAAGTATTCTCCTAAGTTTTGGCATAGCTCCCATGCACAAGTTTCCTTGTGGAGACGAGATTTGTTCTGATGGGTGCCTCAGGAAATCCCCTCTGCTGGTATTGGAATCCAGGCTTTTGAGGAGACATGCCTGTAAACCAAAGCAATGGATCCGATAATGGCCTCGGGTCCTGTCTGGTTCAATCTTCTTGGTATGAGTGGAGGTAGATGAGTGGAGGTAGATGCTCAGCCGGTATCAACCGCCCATTTTTTGTCCCGGGCGACCTACACTATTGGGATGGCCTCAGGGACTTTGGAGGGTTCTCCTAATTTGTACGATTTTTGACAATGGAATGGGCAGAATTCCCATGGATTGGGTGGGGGCAGTCCTAATGTGTGGCTCCAGTGGGCCCCAGCCTGGAGGGAGTGTGGCCCAGGACTTTGAGGACAGAAGACTGAAAACACAAACTCAGCTTAAGTTTGGGGACGTAGGTATGGCACGCCCGATCTACAAACCATGAGAAGAACTCTTCAGGATATGAAGAATGAGCGAGTCTGAGGCGCTTGCTCAGGCTTTTGTCTCTGGATTTTGTTTCATCGATGGCCGTGGAATGTTGGGGAGTTCTCATGGGCCATGGACGAATCTTCCTCTCTGTGGATTTGGCCAGATCCCAATTGCTTTTCGTCAATCTGTGGGATGGGAGGACTCCGTTCAGGTTTGTTACCTCAGGTGTCCCACCAAAAGTGGAATTCCAAAGCAGAGCCCTGGGGAAGAGTGAAGGGACACCCCGAACTATGGTTAAAAATTGGGGCCTAGGGGCATGGCAAGCCCAATATGCTGTCTCTTCATATAGGCCCTGAGAGGCCTTACCTGAGGACTGGGCTCAGGCTGAGGGTCACAATGTGTGTTTGTGACCAATGTGGCCCGCAATCATGGGCTGGGCCTCATGGGCCACGCTTGTTTCAACTACACTGAACGTTGGACAACATGCGAAGCACAAGGTTTCTTGCCATGGGGAAAGAGTTCTGATTTCTGCATCATTTTCAACCCTGGGCAGTGGTTGGAGATAAGGTCTAGGTTCTAAAGCCTGAAAACCGTTTTGGAAGAGATGACGACCAAAGGCCATGGCGGGTCCGATGTGCTCAGTGTGCGGCCAGCTGTCTGGGTGGGACCAGGAGGTCCAGGCTCAGGCTGGGTCAGAAGGGGAAATAGTGCCCAGGTCAGCCTATATGTTTGGGGTACAGCCGATTGGCGTGCAGGTTGATCTTCATTTGGGGTTTCGGGGTAGCCCTGAGGGCAATGTTTTACTTCTGTAGGCAGGCAGTGTGCGGCATTGTAGTTCTGGATTGCCAAACTGGAGGGCTTGTGGGCCAGTAGTCTGAGGACGGAGTCTGAGAACCCAAGCTAGGCCTAGGTTTCTGGGTGAGGATATGGCAGGCACAATCTACAGACCTCAATAGAGATCTCGTGCATCTGAAGTCAGGGCAAGGATCAGACGATCGCTCAGGTTGGACTTTCTGCCCTGATGGCCCTTTCTTGAAGGGGGTTGGATCACGAGGACATGGGGGTTTTCCCACGATGGGAGTTGTGAGAAGCTCCAAACTGCAAAGATTCTTCTGCAGGACAATTGAGACCTGTTGGTTGGCTCCAGGCCAACGATTCCGAGCAGGGTTCTAAGGATGGATGGCTGGGTAGCCCACCTCGCATTCCAATTGTCTCCAAGCAACAAGACAGGTTATATCTGCTGGATGTGGGGGCCAACCGAGGAGGCTGAGTTGAAATGGACTCTCCTGTGGATGTGTCCTAATATGTTTTTGTGTCTATGGAGACCTTGGAATGAAGCGGTGGCCCTGGGGCCCTGAAGGGTTCTTCTAAACAGAGGCTTTGACACAGCTCCAACGTGCATGTTTCCCATGTGTAGATGAGATTTGTTTTGATGGGTGAGTCAAGAAACAGCCATATGCTGGTATTGAAATCCAGGCCTCTTAGGAGAGATGCCTGGAAACCAAAGCAATGGATCCGAATAGTGCCTAGGGGCCTGTTCGTTCCTTTTTACTTCTGGGGACATAAGTCTACGGGTCTGAGTGCAGGTAGGTGCTCAGATGGGCTCAGATTGCCCCCTGTTTGTCCTGGGAAGCCACAACTATTGGGATGGCCTCAGGGACTTTGGAGGTTATCCTATTAGTAGGCTTGTGGATATTGGAATGGGCACATACAATTCCCTTGGAGAGGTCATGTATAGTCCTCAGGTTTGGCTCCAGGGCCCTGAGCCTGTAGGGTGTGTAGGCCAGGGCTGTTTGGACAGTTGTCTGAAATCACAAACTCGGCTTATGTTTTGGGTCATAGATATGGCAGGACTGATCTACAGACCATGAGGAGAACACTTCGGGATATGAAAAAAGGGTGAGTGTGAGGCTCTTGCTCAAGTTTTTGTCTCTGGATATCGTGTCACTCATGGTCGTGAAATTGCCGGGTGACTTCATGGGAAATGGACGAGTCTTACTCTCTGGGGGTTCGGTCCCGTCCAAAGAGTTTGGGGTCATTCCGGGGATGGAAGAAGTCCGTTTTTTTGTTGTTGTTGTCGATTTGTTTCATTTTGTTTTTCAACCTCAGATGTCCCACCAAATGAGGGATTCCAGAGTAGAGCCCTGGGGTGGGGCGACTGGACAACCAGAAATCTGGTTAAAAATTGGGGACTAGGGACATGTCAAGCCCATTATGACATCTAATGGTCCAGCCACTGAGAGGACTTACTAGAGGACAGGACTCACGCTGAGGTCACAATGCGTGTTTATGCTCTCGTCACACTCAAGAATGGGCGGGGCCTCAGGGTGAATGCTGTTTTCTCCTACACTGAACGTTGGACAACATGCCAACCACAAGGTTTCTTGCCATGGGTCAGGAAGAGTTCTGATTTCTGCATCACAGTCACCCGTGGGCAGTGATTGGAGATAAGGTCTAGGTTCTGAAGCCTGAAAACTGATGTAGGGAAGAGATGATGACCTAAGGCCATGGGGGGTCTGATGTGCTCAGGGTGTGGTCAGCTGTCTGGGTGTTGGTCAGCAGGTCCGGGCTCAGGTTGTGTCAGACAGTGCATTAGTGCCATGGTTAGACTATATAATTTGGGTACACTCGAGTGCCGTGTAGGTTTATCTTCATTTAAGCTGCCTGGTCAGCTCATTAGGCAATATATTTTTTCTAGAGGGCAGGCAGAGTGCTTCATGTGGGTCTGGAATTGCAAAACTTGAGGGCTTCGGGGCCAGGAGAGTGAGGACGGAAGTCTGAGAACACAGCTAGACTTCGGATTCAGGGTGAGGGCACGGCAGGTACCCCCTGCAGATCTGAACCAATATCTCATGCATCTGAAATCAGGGCGAGGATCCCACGTTGGCTCAGGTTGGAGTTTCTGTGCATGACGGCCCCTTCATGAAGGGAGCGGAATCTCGAGGCCATGGAGGTTTTCCACGTTGGGAGATGTGGGATGCCCCCTTCAAGGATTCCTTCTGCGGGACAATTGAGACCTGTTGGACAGCTCCAGGACATCCCATATGGAATGACTCCAGAGCACCATTCGAGGATGGATGCCTGGGAAGTCCGCCTCGCCTTCCAATTGTCTCCTAGCAACAAGAGAGTTTAGATCTAATGGATCTGCGGGAGCAACCGGGGTGGCTGAGTTGAAATGCACTTTCCAGAGGATGGGTCCTAATGTGTGTTTGTGTCCATTAGGGCCTTGGAATGGGGAGGTGGCACCGGGACCCTGAAGTATTCTCCTAAGCTTTGGCATAGCTCCCATGCAAAAGTTTCCTTGTGGAGACGAGATTTGTTCTGATGGGTGCCTCAGGAAATCCCCTCTGCTGGTATTGGAATCCAGGCTTTTGAGGAGACGTGCCTGTAAACTAAAGCAATGGATCCGATAATGGCCTCGGGTCCTGTCTGGTTCAATCTTCTTGGTATGAGTGGAGGTAGATGAGTGGAAGTAGATGCTCAGCCGGTATCAACATCCCTTTTTTGTCCCGGGCGACCTACACTATTGGGATGGCCTCAAAGACTTTGGAGGGTTCTCCTAATTTGTACGATTTTTGACAATGGAATGGGCAGAATTCCCATGGATTGGGTGGGGGCAGTCCTAATGTGTGGCTCCAGGGGCCCCAGCCTGGAGGGAGTGTGGCCCAGGACTTTGAGGACAGAAGACTGAAAACACAAACTCAGCTTAAGTTTTGGGACGTAGGTATGGCACGCCCGATCTACAAACCATGAGAAGAACTCTTCAGGATATGAAGAATGAGCGAGTCTGAGGCGCTTGCTCAGGCTTTTGTCTCTGGATTTTGTTTCAGCGATGGCCGTGGAATGTTGGGGAGGTCTCATGGGGCATGGACGAATCTCCCTCTCTGTGGATTTAGCCCGATCCCAATTGTTTTTCGTCAATCTGTGGGATGGGAGGACTCCTTTCAGGTTTGTTACCTCAGGTGTCCCACCAAAAGAGGAATTCCAAAGCAGAGCCCTGGGGAAGAGTGAAGGGACACCCCGAACTATGGTTAAAAATTGGGGCCTAGGGGCATGGCAAGCCCAATATGCTGTCTCTTCATATAGGCCCTGAGAGGCCTTACCTGAGGACTGAGCTCAGGCTGAGGGTCACAATGTGTGTTTGTGACCAATGTGGCCCGCAAGCATGGGCTGGGCCTCATGGGCCACGCTAGTTTCAACTACACTGAACGTTGGACAACATGCCAACCACAAGGTTTCTTTCCATGGGGAAGAGTTCTGATTTCTGCATCATTTTAAACCCTGGGCAGTGTTTGGAGATAAGGTCTAGATTCTGGAGCCTGAAAACCGCAGTTCGGAAGAGATGACGACCTAAGGCCATGGCGGGTCCGATGTGCTCAGTGTGCGGCCAGCTGTCTGGGTGGGACCAGGAGGTCCAGGCTCAGGCTGGGTCAGAAGGGGAAATAGTGCCCAGGTCAGCCTATATGTTTGGGGTACAGCCGATTGGCGTGCAGGTTGATCCCCATTTGGGGTTTCGGGGTAGTCCTGAGGGCAATGTTTTACTTCTGTAGGGTAGGCAGAGTGCGGCATTGTAGTTCTGGATTGCCAAACTGGAGGGCTTGTGGGCCAGTAGTCTGAGGACGGAGTCTGAGAACCCAAGATAGGCCTAGGTTTCTGGGTGAGGATATGGCAGGCACAATCTACAGACCTCAATAGAGATCTCGTGCATCTGAAGTCAGGGCAAAGATCAGACGATCGCTCAGGTTGGACTTTCTGCCCTGATGGCCCTTTCTTGAAGGGGGTTGGATCACGAGGACATGGGGGTTTTCCCACGATGGGAGTTGTGAGAAGCTCCAAACTGCAAAGATTCTTCTGCAGGACAATTGAGACCTGTTGGTTGGCTCCAGGCCAACGATTCCGAGCAGGGTTCTAAGGATGGATGGCTGGGTAGCCCACCTCGCATTCCAATTGTCTCCAAGCAACAAGACAGGTTATATCTGCTGGATGTGGGGGCCAACCGAGGAGGCTGAGTTGAAATGGACTCTCCTGTGGATGTGTCCTAATATGTTTTTGTGTCTATGGAGACCTTGGAATGAAGCGGTGGCCCTGGGGCCCTGAAGGGTTCTCCTAAACAGAGGCTTTGACACAGCTCCAACGTGCATGTTTCCCATGTGTAGATGAGGTTTGTTCTGATGGGTGAGTCAAGAAACAGCCATATGCTGGTATTGAAATCCAGGCCTCTGAGGAGAGATGCCTGGAAACCAAAGCAATGGATCCGATTAGTGCCTAGGGGCCTGTTCGTTCCTTTTTACCTCTGGGGACATCAGTCTACGGGTCTGAGTGCAGGTAGGTGCTCAGATGGGCTCATATTGCCCCTGTTTGTCCTGGGAAGCCACAACTATTGGGATGGCCTCAGGGACTTTGGAGGTTATCCTATTAATAGGGTTGTGGCCATTGGAATGGGCACATACAATTCCCTTGGAGAGGGCAAGTACAGTCCTCAGGTTTGGCTCCAGGGCCCTGAGCCTGTAGGGTGTGTAGGCCAGAGCTGTTTGGACAGTTGTCTGAAAACACAAACTCGGCTTATGTTTTGGGTCATAGGTATGGCAGGAATGATCTACGGACCATGAGGAGAACACTTCGGGATATGAAAAAAGGGCGAGTGTGAGGCTCTTGCTCAAGTTTTTGTCTCTGGATATCGTGTCACTCATGGTCGTGAAATTGCCGGGTGATTTCATGGGAAATGGACGAGTCTTACTCTCTGGGGGTTCGGTCCCGTCCAAAGAGTTTGCGGTCATTCTGGGGATGGTAGAAGTCCGTTTTTTTGTTGTTGTTGTCGATTTGTTTCATTTTGTTTTTCAACCTCAGATGTCCCACCAAATGAGGGATTCCAGAGTAGAGCCCTGGGGTGGGGCGACTGGACAACCAGAAATCTGGTTAAAAATTGGGGACTAGGGACATGTCAAGCCCATTATGACATCTAATGGTCCAGCCACTGAGAGGACTTACTAGAGGACAGGACTCACGCTGAGGTCACAATGCGTGTTTATGCTCTCGTCCCAGGCAAGAATGGGCGGGGCCTCAGGGTGAATGCTGGTTTCTCCTACACTGAACGTTGGACAACATGCCAACCACAAGGTTTCTTGCCATGGGTCAGGAAGAGTTCTGATTTCTGCATCACAGTCACCCGTGGGCAGTGATTGGAGATAAGGTCTAGGTTCTGAAGCCTGAAAACTGAGGTAGGGAAGAGATGATGACCTAAGGCCATGGCGGGTCTGATGTGCTCAGCGTGCGGTCAGCTGTCTGGGTGTTGGTCAGCAGGTCCGGGCTAAGGTTGTGTCAGACACTGCATTAGTGCCCAGGTTAGACTATATAATTTGGGTATATTCGAGTGCCGTGTAGGTTTATCTTCATTTAAGCTGCCTGGGCTGCTCATTAGGCAATATATTGTTTCTAGAGGGCAGGCAGAGTGCTTCATTGTCGGTCCGGAATTGCCAAACTTGAGGGCTTCGGGGCCAGGAGAGTGAGGACGGATGTCTGAGAACACAAGCTAGACTTCGGATTCAGGGTGAGGGCACGGCAGGTACCCCCTGCAGATCTGAACCAATATCTCATGCATCTGAAGTCAGGGCGAGGATCCGACGTTGGCTCAGGTTGGAGTTTCTGTGCATGACGGCCCCTTCATGAAGGGAGTGGAATCTCGAGGCCATGGAGGTTTTCCACGTTGGGAGATGTGGGATGCCCCCTTCAAGGATTCCTTCTGCGGGACAATTGAGACCTTTTGGACAGCTCCAGGACATCCCATATGGAATGACTCCAGAGCACCGTTCGAGGATGGATGCCTGGGAAGTACGCCTGGACTTCCAATTGTCTCCTAGCAACAAGACAGTTTAGATCTAATGGATCTGCAGGAGCAACCGGGGTGGCTGAGTTGAAATATACTTTCCAGAGGATGGGTCCTAATGTGTGTTTGTGTCCAAGAGGGCCTTGGAATGGGGAGGTGGCACCGGGACCCTGAAGTATTCTCCTAAGCTTTGGCATAGCTCCCATGCAAAAGTTTCCTTGTGGAGACGAGATTTGTTCTGATGGGTGCCTCAGGAAATCCCCTCTGCTGATATTGGAATCCAGGCTTTTGGGGAGACATGCCTGTAAACCAAAGCAATGGATCCGATAATGGCCTCGGGTCCTGTCTGGTTCAATCTTCTTGGTATGAGTAGAGGTAGAAGAGTGGAAGTAGATGCTCAGCCGGTATCAACCGCCCTTTTTTGTCCCGGGCGACCTACACTATTGGGATGGCCTCAAAGACTTTGGAGGGTTCTCCTAATTTGTACGATTTTTGACAATGGAATGGGCAGAATTGCCATGGATTGGGTGGGGGCAGTCCTAATGTGTGGCTCCAGGGTCCCCAGTCTGGAGGGAGTGTGGCCCAGGACTTTGAGGACAGAAGACTGAAAACACAAACTCAGCTTAAGTTTTGGGACGTAGGTATGGCACGCCCGATCTACAATCCATGTGAAGAACTCTTCAGGATATGAAGAATGAGCGAGTCTGAGGCGCTTGCTCAGGCTTTTGTCTCTGGATTTTGTTTCAGCGATGGCCGTGGAATGTTGGGGTGGTCTCATGGGGCATGGACGAATCTCCCTCTCTGTGGATTTGGCCCGATCCCAATTGTTTTTCGTCAATTTGTGGGATGGGAGGACTCCTTTCAGGTTTGTTACCTCAGGTGTCCCACCAAAAGAGGAATTCCAAAGCAGAGCCCTGGGGAAGAGTGAAGGGACAACCCGAACTATGGTTAAAAATTGGGGCCTAGGGGCATGGCAAGCCCAATATGCTGTCTCTTCATATAGGCCCTGAGAGGCCTTACCTGAGGACTGGGCTCAGGCTGAGGGTCACAATGTGTGTTTGTGACCAATGTGGCCCGCAAGCATGGGCTGGGCCTCATGGGCCACGCTAGTTTCAACTACACTGAACGTTGGACAACATGCCAACCACAAGGTTTCTTTCCATGGGGAAAGAGTTCTGATTTCTGCATCATTTTAAACCCTGGGCAGTGTTTGGAGATAAGGTCTAGATTCTGGAGCCTGAAAACCGCAGTTCGGAAGAGATGACGACCTAAGGCCATGGCGGGTCCGATGTGCTCAGTGTGCGGCCAGCTGTCTGGGTGGGACCAGGAGGTCCAGGCTCAGCCTGGGTCAGAAGGGGAAATAGTGCCCAGGTCAGCCTATATGTTTGGGGTTCAGCCGATTGGCGTGCAGGTTGATCCCCATTTGGGGTTTCGGGGTAGCCCTGAGGGCAATGTTTTACTTCTGTAGGGCAGGCAGATTGCGGCATTGTAGTTCTGGATTGCCAAACTGGAGGGCTTGTGGGCCAGTAGTCTGAGGACGGAGTCTGAGAACCCAAGATAGGCCTAGGTTTCTGGGTGAGGATATGTCAGGCACAATCTACAGACCTCAATAGAGATCTCGTGCATCTGACCATGAGGAGAACACTTCGGGATATGAAAAAAGGGCGAGTGTGAGGCTCTTGCTCAAGTTTTTGTCTCTGGATATCGTGTCACTCATGGTCGTGAAATTGCCGGGTGACTTCATGGGAAATGGAGAGTCTTACTCTCTGGGGGTTCGGTCCCGTCCAAAGAGTTTGCGGTCATTCTGGGGATGGAAGAAGTCCGTTTTTTTGTTGTTGTTGTCGATTTGTTTCATTTTGTTTTTCAACCTCAGATGTCCCACCAAATGAGGGATTCCAGAGTAGAGTCCTGGGGTGGGGCGACTGGACAACCAGAAATCTGGTTAAAAATTGGGGACTAGGGACATGTCAAGCCCATTATGACATCTAATGGTCCAGCCACTGAGAGGACTTACTAGAGGCCAGGAGAGTGAGGACGGAAGTCTGAGAACACAAGCTGGACTTCGGATTCAGGGTGAGGGCACGGCAGGTACCCCCTGCAGATCTGAACCAATATCTCATGCATCTGTAGTCAGGGCGAGGATCCGACGTTGGCTCAGTTTGGAGTTTCGGTGCATGACGGCCCCTTCATGAAGGGAGCGGAATCTCGAGGCAGGCAGAGTGCGGCATTGTAGTTCTGGATTTCCAAACTGGAGGGCTTGTGGGCCAGTAGTCTGAGGACGGAGTCTGAGAACCCAAGCTAGGCCTAGGTTTCTGGGTGAGGATATGGCAGGCACAATCTACAGACCTCAATAGAGATCTCGTGCATCTGAAGTCAGGGCAAGGATCAGACGATCGCTCAGGTTGGACTTTCTGCCCTGATGGCCCTTTCTTGAAGGGGGTTGGATCACGAGGACATGGAAGTTTTCCCACGATGGGAGTTGTGAGAAGCTCCAAACTCAAAGATTCTTCTGCAGGACAATTGAGACCTGTTGGTTGGCTCCAGGCCAACGATTCCGAGCAGGGTTCTAAGGACGGATGGCTGGGTAGCCCACCTCGCATTCCAATTGTCTCCAAGCAACAAGACAGGTTAGATCTGCTGGATGTGGGGGGCAACCGAGGAGGCTGAGTTGAAATGGACTCTCCTGTGGATGTGTCCTAATATGTTTTTGTGTCTATGGAGACCTTGGAATGAAGCGGTGGCCCTGGGGCCCTGAAGGGTTCTCCTAAACAGGGGCTTTGACACAGCTCCAACGTGCATGTTTCCCATGTGTAGATGAGATTTGTTCTGATGGGTGAGTCAAGAAACAGCCATATGCTGGTATTGAAATCCAGGATTCTAAGGAGAGTTTCCTGGAAAGCAAAGCAATGGATCCGATTAGTGCCTAGGGGCCTGTTTGTTCCTTTTTACCTCTGGGGACATCAGTCTAGGGGTCTGAGTGCAGGTAGGTGCTCAGATGGGCTCAGATTGCCCCTGTTTGTCCTGGGAAGCCACAACTCTTGGGATGGCCTCAGGGACTTTGGAGGTTATCCTATTAGTAGGGTTGTGGCCATTGGAATGGGCACATACAATTCCCTTGGAGAGGGCAAGTACAGTCCTCAGGTTTGGCTCCAGGGCCCTGAGCCTGTAGGGTGTGTAGGCAAGAGCTGTTTGGACAGTTGTCTGAAAACACAAACTCGGCTCATGTTTTGGGTCATAGTTATGGCAGGACTGATCAACAGACCATGAGGAGAACACTTCGGGATATGAAAAAAGGGCGAGTGTGAGTCTCTTGCTCAAGTTTTTGTCTCTGGATATCGTGTCACTCATGGTCGTGAAATTGCCAGGTGACTTCATGGGAAATGGACGAGTCTTACTCTCTGGGGGTTCGGTCCCGTCCAAAGAGTTTGCGGTCATTCTGGGGATGGAATAAGTCCGTTTTTTTGTTGTTGTTGTCGATTTGTTTCATTTTGTTTTTCAACCTCAGATGTCCCACCAAATGAGGGATTCCAGAGTAGAGCCCTGGGGTGGGGCGACTGGAACCAGAAATCTGGTTAAAAATTGGGGATAGGGACATGTCAAACCCATTATGACATCTAATGGTCCAGCCACTGAGAGGACTTACTAGAGGACAGGACTCACGCTGAGGTCACAATGCGTGTTTATGCTCTCGTCGCACTCAAGAATGGGCGGGGCCTCAGGGTGAATGCTGTTTTCTCCTACACTGAACATTGGACAACATGCCAACCACAAGGTTTCTTGCCATGGGTCAGGAAGAGTTCTGATTTCTGCATCACAGTCACCCGTGGGCAGTGATTGGAGATAAGGTCTAGGTTCTGAAGCCTGAAAACTGAGGTAGGGAAGAGATGATGACCTAAGGCCTGGGCGGGTCTGATGTGCTCAGGGTGCGGTCAGCTGTCTGGGTGTTGGTCAGCAGGTCCGGGCTCAGGTTGTGTCAGACAGTGCATTAGTGCCCAGGTTAGACTATATAATTTGGGTACATTCCAGTGCCGTGTAGGTTTATCTTCATTTAAGCTGCCTGGGCAGCTCATTAGGCAATATATTTTTTCTAGAGTGCAGGCAGAGTGCTTCATTGTCGGTCCGTAATTGCCAAACATGAGGGCTTCGGGGCCAAGAGAGTGAGGACGGAAGTCTGAGAACACAAGCTAGACTTCGGATTCAGGGTGAGGGCACGGCAGGTACCCCCTGCAGATCTGAACCAATATCTCATGCATCTGAAGTCAGGGCGAGGATCCGACGTTGGCTCAGGTTGGAGTTTCTGTGCATGACGGCCCCTTCATGAAGGGAGCGGAATCTCGAGGCCATGGAGGTTTTCCACGTTGGGAGATGTGGGATGCCCCCTTCAAGGATTCCTTCTGCGGGACAATTGAGACCTGTTGGACAGCTCCAGGACATCCCATATGGAATGACTCCAGAGCACCGTTCGAGGATGGATGCCTGGGAAGTCCGCCTCGCCTTCCAATTGTCTCCTAGCAACAAGACAGTTTAGATCTAATGGATCTGCGGGAGCAACCGGGGTGGCTGAGTTGAAATGCACTTTCCAGAGGATGGGTCCTAATATGTGTTTGTGTCCATGAGGGCCTTGGAATGGGGAGGTGGCACCGGGACCCTGAAGTATTCTCCTAAGCTTTGGCATAGCTCCCATGCACAAGTTTCCTTGTGGAGACGAGATTTGTTCTGATGGGTGCCTGAGGAAATCCCCTCTGCTGGTATTGGAATCCAGGCTTTTGAGGAGACATGCCTGTAAACCAAAGCAATGGATCCGATAATGGCCTCGGGTCCTGTCTGGTTCAATCTTCTTGGTATGTGTGAAGGTAGATGAGTGGAGGAAGATGCTCAGCTGGTATCAACCGCCCTTTTTTGTCCCGGGCGACCTACACTATTGGGATGGCCTCAGGGACTTTGGAGGGTTCTCCTAATTTGTACGATTTTTCACAATGGAATGGGCAGAATTCCCATGGATTGGGTGGGGGCAGTCCTAATGTGTGGCTCCAGGGGCCCCATCCTGGAGGGAGTGTGGCCCAGGACTTTGAGGACAGAAGACTGAAAACACAAACTCAGCTTAAGTTTGGGGACGTAGGTATGGCACGCCCGATCTACAAACCATGAGAAGAACTCTTCAGGATATGAAGAATGAGCGAGTCTGAGGCGCTTGCTCAGGCTTTTGTCTCTGGATTTTGTTTCAGCGATGGCCGTGGAATGTTGGGGAGGTCTCATGGGCCATGGACGAATCTTTCTCTCTGTGGATTTGGCCCGATCCCAATTGTTTTTCGTCAATCTGTGGGATGGGAGGACTCCTTTCAGGTTTTTTACCTCAGGTGTCCCACCAAAAGAGGAATTCCAAAGCAGAGCCCTGGGGAAGAGTGAAGGGACACCCCGAACTATGGTTAAAAATTGGGGTTTAGGGGCATGGCAAGCCCAATATGCTGTCTCTTCATATAGGCCCTGAGAGGCCTTACCTGAGGACTGGGCTCAGGCTGAGGGTCACAATGTGTGTTTGTGACCAATGTGGCCCGCAAGCATGGGCTGGGCTTCATGGGCCATGCTTGTTTCAACTACACTGAACGTTGGACAACATGCCAAGCACAAGGTTTCTTGCCATGGGGAAAGAGTTCTGATTTCTGCATCATTTTCAACCCTGGGCAGTGGTTGGAGATAAGGTCTAGGTTCTGGAGCCTGAAAACCGCAGTTGGGATGAGATGACGACCTAAGGCCATGGCGGGTCCGATGTGCTCAGTGTGCGGCCAGCTGTCTGGGTGGGACCAGGAGGTCCAGGCTCAGGCTGGGTCAGAGGGGAAATAGTGCCCAGGTCAGCCTCTATGTTTGGGGTACAGCCGAATGGCGTGCAGGTTGATCCTCATTTTGGGTTTCGGGGTAGCCCTGAGGGCAATGTTTTACTTCTGTAGGGCAGGCAGAGTGCGGCATTGTAGTTCTGGATTTCCAAACTGGAGGGCTTGTGGGCCAGTAGTCTGAGGACGGAGTCTGAGAACCCAAGCTAGGCCTAGGTTTCTGGGTGAGGATATGGCAGGCACAATCTACAGACCTCAATCGAGATCTCGTGCATCTGAAGTCAGGGCAAGGATCAGACGATCGCTCAGGTTGGACTTTCTGCCCTGATGGCCCTTTCTTGAAGGGGGTTGGATCACGAGGACATGGGGGTTTTCCCACGATGGGAGTTGTGAGAAGCTCCAAACTGCAAAGATTCTTCTGCAGGACAATTGAGACCTGTTGGTTGGCTCCAGGCCAACGATTCCGAGCAGGGTTCTAAGGACGGATGGCTGGGTAGCCCACCTCGCATTCCAATTGTCTCCAAGCAACAAGACAGGTTAGATCTGCTGGATGTGGGGGGCAACCGAGGAGGCTGAGTTGAAATGGACTCTCCTGTGGATGTGTCCTAATATGTTTTTGTGTCTATGGAGACCTTGGAATGAAGCGGTGGCCATGGGGCCCTGAAGGGTTCTCCTAAACAGAGGCTTTGACACAGCTCCAACATGCATGTTTCCCATGTGTAGATGAGATTTGTTCTGATGGATGAGTCAAGAAAAAGCCATATGCTGGTATTGAAATCGAGGCCTCTGAGGAGAGTTTCCTGGAAACCAAAGCAATGGATCCGATTAGTGCCTAGGGGCCTGTTCGTTCTTTTTTACCTCTGGGGACATCAGTCTACGGGTCTGAGTGCAGGTAGGTGCTCAGATGGGCTCAGATTGCCCCTGTTTGTCCTGGGAAGCCACAACTCTTGGGATGGCCTTAGGGACTTTGGAGGTTATCCTATTAGTAGGGTTGTGGCCATTGGAATGGGCACATACAATTCCCTTGGAGAGGGCAAGTACAGTCCTCAGGTTTGGCTCCAGGGCCCTGAGCCTGTAGGGTGTGTAGGCCAGAGCTGTTTGGACAGTTGTCTGAAAACACAAACTCGGCTTATGTTTTGGGTCATAGGTATGGCAGGACTGATCTACAGACCATGAGGAGAACACTTCGGGATATGAAAAAAGGGCGAGTGTGAGGCTCTTGCTCAAGTTTTTGTCTCTGGATATCGTGTCACTCATGGTCGTGAAATTGCCGGGTGACTTCATGGGAAATGGACGAGTCTTACTCTCTGAAGGTTCGGTCCCGTCCAAAGAGTTTGCGGTCATTCTGGGGATGGAAGAAGTCCGTTTTTTTGTTGTTGTTGTCGATTTGTTTCATTTTGTTTTTCAAACTCAGATGTCCCACCAAATAAGGGATTCCAGAGTAGAGCCCTGGGGTGGGGCGACTGGACAACCAGAAATCTGGTTAAAAATTGGGGATTAGGGACATGTCAAGCCCATTATGACATCTAATGGTCCAGCCACTGAGAGGACTTACTAGAGGACAGGACTCACGCTGAGGTCACAATGCGTGTTTATGCTCTCGTCGCACTCAAGAATGGGCGGGGCCTCAGGGTGTATGCTGTTTTCTCCTACACTGAACGTTGGACAACATGCCAACCACAAGGTTTCTTGCCATGGGTCAGGAAGAGTTCTGATTTCTGCATCACAGTCACCCGTGGGCAGTGATTGGAGATAAGGTCTAGGTTCTGAAGCCTGAAAACTGAGGTAAAGAAGAGATGATGACCTAAGGCCAGGGCGGGTCTGATGTGCTCGGGGTGCGGTCAGCTGTCTGGGTGTTGGTCAGCAGGTCCGGGCTCAGGTTGTGTCAGACAGTGCATTAGTGCCCAGGTTAGACTATATAATTTGGGTACATTCGAGTGCCGTGTAGGTTTATCTTCATTTAAGCTGCCTCGGCAGCTCATTAGGCAATATATTTTTTCTAGAGGGCAGGCAGAGTGCTTCATTGTCGGTCCGGAATTGCCAAACATGAGGGCTTCGGGGCCAGGAGAGTGAGGACGGAAGTCTGAGAACACAAGCTAGACTTCGGATTCAGGGTGAGGGCACGGCAGGTACCCCCTGCAGATCTGAACCAATATCTCATGCATCTGAAGTCAGGGCGAGGATCCGACGTTGGCTCAGGTTGGAGTTTCTGTGCATGACGGCCCCTTCATGAAGGGAGCGGAATCTCGAGGCCATGGAGGTTTTCCACGTTGGGAGATGTGGGATGCCCCCTTCAAGGATTCCTTCTGCGGGACAATTGAGACCTGTTGGACAGCTCCAGGACATCCCATATGGAATGACTCCAGAGCACCGTTCGAGGATGGATGCCTGGGAAGTCCGCCTCGCCTTCCAATTGTCTCCTAGCAACAAGACAGTTTAGATCTAATGGATCTGCGGGAGCAACCGGGGTGGCTGAGTTGAAATGCACTTTCCAGAGGATGGGTCCTAATGTGTGTTTGTGTCCATGAGGGCCTTGGAATGGGGAGGTGGCACCGGGACCCTGAAGTATTCTCCTAAGCTTTGGCATAGCTCCCATGCACAAGTTTCCTTGTGGAGACGAGATTTGTTCTGATGGGTGCCTCAGGAAATGCCCTCTGCTGGTATTGGAATCCAGGCTTTTGAGGAGACATGCCTGTAAACCAAAGCAATGGATCCGATAATGGCCTCGGGTCCTGTCTGGTTTAATCTTCTTGGTATGAGTGGAGGTAGATGAGTGGAGGAAGATGCTCAGCTGGTATCAACCGCCCTTTTTTGTCCCGGGCGACCTACACTATTGGGATGGCCTCAGGGTCTTTGGAGGGTTCTCCTAATTTGTACGATTTTTGACAATGTAATGGGCAGAATTCCCATGGATTGGGTGGGGGCAGTCCTAATGTGTGGCTCCAGGGGCCCCAGCCTGGAGGGAGTGTGGCCCAGGACTTTGAGGACAGAAGACTGAAAACACAAACTCAGCTTAAGTTTGGGGACGTTGGTATGGCACGCCCGATCTACAAACCATGAGAAGAACTCTTCTGGATATGAAGAATGAGCGAGTCTGAGGCGCTTGCTCAGGCTTTTGTCTCTGGATTTTGTTTCAGCGATGGCCGTGGAATGTTGGGGATGTCTCATGGGCCATGGACGAATCTTCCTCTCTGTGGATTTGCCCCGATCCCAATTGTTTTTCGTCAATCTGTGGGATGGGAGGACTCCTTTCAGGTTTGTTACCTCAGGTGTCCCACCAAAAGAGGAATTCCAAAGCAGAGCCCTGGGGAAGAGTGAAGGGACACCCCGAACTATGGTTAAAAATTGGGGCCTAGGGGCATGGCAAGCCCAATATGCTGTCTCTTCATATAGGCCCTGAGAGGCCTTACCTGAGGACTGGGCTCAGGCTGAGGGTCACAATGTGTGTTTGTGACCAATGTGGCCCGCAAGCATGGGCTGGGCCTCATGGAACATGCTTGTTTCAACTACACTGAACGTTGGACAACATGCCAAGCACATGGTTTCTTGCCATGGGGAAAGAGTTCTGATTTCTGCATCATTTTCAACCCTGGGCAGTGGTTGGAGATAAGGTCTAGGTTCTGGAGCCTGAAAACCGCAGTTGGGAAGAGATGACGACCTAAGGCCATGGCGGGTCCGATGTGCTCAGTGTGCGGCCAGCTGTCTGGTTGTGACCAGGAGGTCCAGGCTCAGGCTGGGTCAGAAGGGGAAATAGTGCCCAGGTCAGCCTCTATGTTTGGGGTACAGCCGAATGTCGTGCAGGTTGATCCTCATTTGGGGTTTCGGGGTAGCCCTGAGGGCAATGTATTACTTCTGTAGGGCAGGCAGAGTGCGGCATTGTAGTTCTGGATTTCCAAACTGGAGGGCTTGTGGGCCAGTAGTCTGAGGACGGAGTCTGAGAACCCAAGCTAGGCCTAGGTTTCTGGGTGAGGATATGGCAGGCACAATCTACAGACCTCAATAGAGATCTCGTGCATCTGAAGTCAGGGCAAGGATCAGACGATCGCTCAGGTTGGACTTTCTGCCCTGATGGCCCTTTCTTGAAGGGGGTTGGATCACGAGGACATGGAAGTTTTCCCACGATGGGAGTTGTGAGAAGCTCCAAACTGCAAAGATTCTTCTGCAGGACAATTGAGACCTGTTGGTTGGCTCCAGGCCAACGATTCCGAGCAGGGTTCTAAGGACGGATGGCTGGGTAGCCCACCTCGCATTCCAATTGTCTCCAAGCAACAAGACAGGTTAGATCTGCTGGATGTGGGGGGCAACCGAGGAGGCTGAGTTGAAATGGACTCTCCTGTGGATGTGTCCTATTATGTTTTTGTGTCTATGGAGACCTTGGAATGAAGCGGTGGCCATGGGGCCCTGAAGGGTTCTCCTAAACAGAGGCTTTGACACAGCTCCAACATGCATGTTTCCCATGTGTAGATGAGATTTGTTCTGATGGATGAGTCAAGAAAAAGCCATATGCTGGTATTGAAATCGAGGCCTCTGAGGAGAGTTTCCTGGAAACCAAAGCAATGGATCCGATTAGTGCCTAGGGGCCTGTTCGTTCTTTTTTACCTCTGGGGACATCAGTCTACGGGTCTGAGTGCAGGTAGGTGCTCAGATGGGCTCAGATTGCCCCTGTTTGTCCTGGGAAGCCACAACTCTTGGGATGGCCTTAGGGACTTTGGAGGTTATCCTATTAGTAGGGTTGTGGCCATTGGAATGGGCACATACAATTCCCTTGGAGAGGGCAAGTACAGTCCTCAGGTTTGGCTCCAGGGCCCTGAGCCTGTAGGGTGTGTAGGCCAGAGCTGTTTGGACAGTTGTCTGAAAACACAAACTCGGCTTATGTTTTGGGTCATAGGTATGGCAGGACTGATCTACAGACCATGAGGAGAACACTTCGGGATATGAAAAAAGGGCGAGTGTGAGGCTCTTGCTCAAGTTTTTGTCTCTGGATATCGTGTCACTCATGGTCGTGAAATTGCCGGGTGACTTCATGGGAAATGGACGAGTCTTACTCTCTGAAGGTTCGGTCCCGTCCAAAGAGTTTGCGGTCATTCTGGGGATGGAAGAAGTCCGTTTTTTTGTTGTTGTTGTCGATTTGTTTCATTTTGTTTTTCAAACTCAGATGTCCCACCAAATAAGGGATTCCAGAGTAGAGCCCTGGGGTGGGGCGACTGGACAACCAGAAATCTGGTTAAAAATTGGGGATTAGGGACATGTCAAGCCCATTATGACATCTAATGGTCCAGCCACTGAGAGGACTTACTAGAGGACAGGACTCACGCTGAGGTCACAATGCGTGTTTATGCTCTCGTCGCACTCAAGAATGGGCGGGGCCTCAGGGTGTATGCTGTTTTCTCCTACACTGAACGTTGGACAACATGCCAACCACAAGGTTTCTTGCCATGGGTCAGGAAGAGTTCTGATTTCTGCATCACAGTCACCCGTGGGCAGTGATTGGAGATAAGGTCTAGGTTCTGAAGCCTGAAAACTGAGGTAAAGAAGAGATGATGACCTAAGGCCAGGGCGGGTCTGATGTGCTCGGGGTGCGGTCAGCTGTCTGGGTGTTGGTCAGCAGGTCCGGGCTCAGGTTGTGTCAGACAGTGCATTAGTGCCCAGGTTAGACTATATAATTTGGGTACATTCGAGTGCCGTGTAGGTTTATCTTCATTTAAGCTGCCTCGGCAGCTCATTAGGCAATATATTTTTTCTAGAGGGCAGGCAGAGTGCTTCATTGTCGGTCCGGAATTGCCAAACATGAGGGCTTCGGGGCCAGGAGAGTGAGGACGGAAGTCTGAGAACACAAGCTAGACTTCGGATTCAGGGTGAGGGCACGGCAGGTACCCCCTGCAGATCTGAACCAATATCTCATGCATCTGAAGTCAGGGCGAGGATCCGACGTTGGTTCAGGTTGGAGTTTCTGTGCATGACGGCCCCTTCATGAAGGGAGCGGAATCTCGAGGCCATGGAGGTTTTCCACGTTGGGAGATGTGGGATGCCCCCTTCAAGGATTCCTTCTGCGGGACAATTGAGACCTGTTGGACAGCTCCAGGACATCCCATATGGAATGACTCCAGAGCACCGTTCGAGGATGGATGCCTGGGAAGTCCGCCTCGCCTTCCAATTGTCTCCTAGCAACAAGACAGTTTAGATCTAATGGATCTGCGGGAGCAACCGGGGTGGCTGAGTTGAAATGCACTTTCCAGAGGATGGGTCCTAATGTGTGTTTGTGTCCATGAGGGCCTTGGAATGGGGAGGTGGCACCGGGACCCTGAAGTATTCTCCTAAGCTTTGGCATAGCTCCCATGCACAAGTTTCCTTGTGGAGACGAGATTTGTTCTGATGGGTGCCTCAGGAAATGCCCTCTGCTGGTATTGGAATCCAGGCTTTTGAGGAGACATGCCTGTAAACCAAAGCAATGGATCCGATAATGGCCTCGGGTCCTGTCTGGTTTAATCTTCTTGGTATGAGTGGAGGTAGATGAGTGGAGGAAGATGCTCAGCTGGTATCAACCGCCCTTTTTTGTCCCGGGCGACCTACACTATTGGGATGGCCTCAGGGACTTTGGAGGGTTCTCCTAATTTGTACGATTTTTGACAATGTAATGGGCAGAATTCCCATGGATTGGGTGGGGGCAGTCCTAATGTGTGGCTCCAGGGGCCCCAGCCTGGAGGGAGTGTGGCCCAGGACTTTGAGGACAGAAGACTGAAAACACAAACTCAGCTTAAGTTTGGGGACGTTGGTATGGCACGCCCGATCTACAAACCATGAGAAGAACTCTTCTGGATATGAAGAATGAGCGAGTCTGAGGCGCTTGCTCAGGCTTTTGTCTCTGGATTTTGTTTCAGCGATGGCCGTGGAATGTTGGGGATGTCTCATGGGCCATGGACGAATCTTCCTCTCTGTGGATTTGCCCCGATCCCAATTGTTTTTCGTCAATCTGTGGGATGGGAGGACTCCTTTCAGGTTTGTTACCTCAGGTGTCCCACCAAAAGAGGAATTCCAAAGCAGAGCCCTGGGGAAGAGTGAAGGGACACCCCGAACTATGGTTAAAAATTGGGGCCTAGGGGCATGGCAAGCCCAATATGCTGTCTCTTCATATAGGCCCTGAGAGGCCTTACCTGAGGACTGGGCTCAGGCTGAGGGTCACAATGTGTGTTTGTGACCAATGTGGCCCGCAAGCATGGGCTGGGCCTCATGGAACATGCTTGTTTCAACTACACTGAACGTTGGACAACATGCCAAGCACATGGTTTCTTGCCATGGGGAAAGAGTTCTGATTTCTGCATCATTTTCAACCCTGGGCAGTGGTTGGAGATAAGGTCTAGGTTCTGGAGCCTGAAAACCGCAGTTGGGAAGAGATGACGACCTAAGGCCATGGCGGGTCCGATGTGCTCAGTGTGCGGCCAGCTGTCTGGGTGTGACCAGGAGGTCCAGGCTCAGGCTGGGTCAGAAGGGGAAATAGTGCCCAGGTCAGCCTCTATGTTTGGGGTACAGCCGAATGTCGTGCAGGTTGATCCTCATTTGGGGTTTCGGGGTAGCCCTGAGGGCAATGTATTACTTCTGTAGGGCAGGCAGAGTGCGGCATTGTAGTTCTGGATTTCCAAACTGGAGGGCTTGTGGGCCAGTAGTCTGAGGACGGAGTCTGAGAACCCAAGCTAGGCCTAGGTTTCTGGGTGAGGATATGGCAGGCACAATCTACAGACCTCAATAGAGATCTCGTGCATCTGAAGTCAGGGCAAGGATCAGACGATCGCTCAGGTTGGACTTTCTGCCCTGATGGCCCTTTCTTGAAGGGGGTTGGATCACGAGGACATGGAAGTTTTCCCACGATGGGAGTTGTGAGAAGCTCCAAACTGCAAAGATTCTTCTGCAGGACAATTGAGACCTGTTGGTTGGCTCCAGGCCAACGATTCCGAGCAGGGTTCTAAGGACGGATGGCTGGGTAGCCCACCTCGCATTCCAATTGTCTCCAAGCAACAAGACAGGTTAGATCTGCTGGATGTGGGGGGCAACCGAGGAGGCTGAGTTGAAATGGACTCTCCTGTGGATGTGTCCTATTATGTTTTTGTGTCTATGGAGACCTTGGAATGAAGCGGTGGCCCTGGGCCCTGAAGGGTTCTCCTAAACAGAGGCTTTGACACAGCTCCAACGTGCATGTTTCCCATGTGTAGATGAGATTTGTTCTGATGGGTGAGTCAAGAAACAGCCAATGCTGGTATTGAAATCCAGGATTCTAAGGAGAGTTTCCTGGAAAGCATAGCAATGGATCCGATTAGTGCCTAGGGGCCTGTTCGTTCCTTTTTACCTCTGGGGACATCAGTCTAGGGGTCTGAGTGCAGGTAGGTGCTCAGATGGGCTCAGATTGCCCCTGTTTGTCCTGGGAAGCCACAACTCTTGGGATGGCCTCAGGGACTTTGGAGGTTATCCTATTAGTAGGGTTGTGGCCATTGGAATGGGCACATCCAATTCCCTTGGAGAGGGCAAGTACAGTCCTCAGGTTTGGCTCCAGGGCCCTGAGCCTGTAGGGTGTGTAGGCCAGAGCTGTTTGGACAGTTGTCTGAAAACACAAACTCGGCTCATGTTTTGGGTCATAGGTATGGCAGGACTGATCAACAGACCATGAGGAGAACACTTCGGGATATGAAAAAAGGGCGAGTGTGAGGCTCTTGCTCAAGTTTTTGTCTCTGGATATCGTGTCACTCATGGTCGTGAAATTGCCGGGTGACATCATGGGAAATGGACGAGTCTTACTCTCTGGGGGTTCGGTCCCGTCCAAAGAGTTTGCGGTCATTCTGGGGATGGAAGAAGTCCGTTTTTTTGTTGTTGTTGTCGATTTGTTTCATTTTGTTTTTCAACCTCAGATGTCCCACCAAATGAGGGATTCCAGAGTAGAGCCCTGGGGTGGGGCGACTGGAACCAGAAATCTAGTTAAAAATTGGGGATAGGGACATGTCAAACCCATTATGACATCTAATGGTCCAGCCACTGAGAGGACTTACTAGAGGATAGGACTCACGCTGAGGTCACAATGCGTGTTTATGCTCTCGTCGCACTCAAGAATGGGCGGGGCCTCAGGGTGAATGCTGTTTTCTCCTACACTGAACATTGGACAACATGCCAACCACAAGGTTTCTTGCCATGGGTCAGGAAGAGTTCTGATTTCTGCATCACAGTCACCCGTGGGCAGTGATTGGAGATAAGGTCTAGGTTCTGAAGCCTGAAAACTGAGGTAGGGAAGAGATGATGACCTAAGGCCAGGGCGGGTCTGATGTGCTCAGGGTGCGGTCAGCTCTCTGGGTGTTGGTCAGCAGGTCCGGGCTCAGGTTGTGTCAGACAGTGCATTAGTGCCCAGGTTAGACTATATAATTTGGGTACATTCGAGTGCCGTGTAGGTTTATCTTCATTTAAGCTGCCTGGTCAGCTCATCAGGCAATATATTTTTTCTAGAGGGCAGGCAGAGTGCTTCATTGTCGGTCCGTAATTGCCAAACATGAGGGCTTCGGGGCCAGGAGAGTGAGGACGGAAGTCTGAGAACACAAGCTAGACTTCGGATTCAGGGTGAGGGCACGGCAGGTACCCCCTGCAGATCTGAACCAATATCTCATGCATCTGAAGTCAGGGCGAGGATCCGACGTTGGCTCAAGTTGGAGTTTCTGTGCATGACGGCCCCTTCATGAAGGGAGCGGAATCTCGAGGCCATGGAGGATTTCCACGTTGGGAGATGTGGGATGCCCCCTTCAAGGATTCCTTCTGCGGGACAATTGAGACCTGTTGGACAGCTCCAGGACATCCCATATGGAATGACTCCTGAGCACCGTTCGAGGATGGATGCCTGGGAAGTCCGCCTCGCCTTCCAATTGTCTCCTAGCAACAAGACAGTTTAGATCTAATGGATCTGCGGGAGCAACCGGGGTGGCTGAGTTGAAATGCACTTTCCAGAGGATGGGTCCTAATATGTGTTTGTGTCCATGAGGGCCTTGGAATGGGGAGGTGGCACCGGGACCCTGAAGTATTCTCCTAAGCTTTGGCATAGCTCCCATGCACAAGTTTCCTTGTGGAGACGAGATTTGTTCTGATGGGTGCCTCAGGAAATCCCCTCTGCTGGTATTGGAATCCAGGCTTTTGAGGAGACATGCCTGTAAACCAAAGCAATGGATCCGATAATGGCCTCGGGTCCTGTCTGGTTCAATCTTCTTGGTATGTGTGGAGGTAGATGAGTGGAGGAAGATGCTCAGCTGGTATCAACCGCCCTTTTTTGTCCCGGGCGACCTACACTATTGGGATGGCCTCAGGGACTTTGGAGGGTTCTCCTATTTTGTACGATTTTTGACAATGTAATGGGCAGAATTCCCATGGATTGGGTGGGGGCAGTCCTAATGTGTGGCTCCAGGGGCCCCAGCCTGGAGGGAGTGTGGCCCAGGACTTTGAGGACAGAAGACTGAAAACACAAACTCAGCTTAAGTTTGGGGACGTAGGTATGGCACACCCGATCTACAAACCATGAGAAGAACTCTTCAGGATATGAAGAATGAGCGAGTCTGAGGCGCTTGCTCAGGCTTTTGTCTCTGGATTTTGTTTCAGCGATGGCCGTGGAATGTTGGGGAGGTCTCATGGGCCATGGACGAATCTTTCTCTCTGTGGATTTGGCCCGATCCCAATTGTTTTTCGTCAATCTGTGGGATGGGAGGACTCCTTTCAGGTTTGTTACCTCAGGTGTCCCACCAAAAGAGGAATTCCAAAGCAGAGCCCTGGGGAAGAGTGAAGGGACACCCCGAACTATGGTTAAACATTGGGGCCTAGGGGCATGGCAAGCCCAATATGCTGTCTCTTCATATAGGCCCTGAGAGGCCTTACCTGAGGACTGGGCTCAGGCTGAGGGTCACAATGTGTGTTTGTGACCAATGTGGCCCGCAAGCATGGGCTGGGCTTCATAGGCCATTCTTGTTTCAACTACACTGAACGTTGGACAACATGCCAAGCACAAGGTTTCTTGCCATGGGGAATGAGTTCTGATTTCTGCATCATTTTCAACCCTGGGCAGTGGTTGGAGATAAGGTCTAGGTTCTGGAGCCTGAAAACCGCAGTTGGGAAGAGATGACGACCTAAGGCCATGGCGGGTCCGATGTGCTCAGTGTGCGGCCAGCTGTCTGGGTGGGACCAGGAGGTCCAGGCTCAGGCTGGGTCAGAGGGGAAATAGTGCCCATGTCAGCCTCTATGTTTGGGGTACAGCCGAATGGCGTGCAGGTTGATCCTCATTTGGGGTTTCGGGGTAGCCCTGAGGGCAATGTTTTACTTCTGTAGGGCAGGCAGAGTGCGGCATTGTAGTTCTGGATTGCCCAACTGGAGGGCTTGTGGGCCAGTAGTCTGAGGACGGAGTCTGAGAACCCAAGCTAGGCCTAGGTTTCTGGGTGAGAATATGGCAGGCACAATCTACAGACCTCAATAGAGATCTCGTGCATCTGAAGTCAGGGCAAGGATCAGACGATCGCTCAGGTTGGACTTTCTGCCCTGATTGCCCTTTCTTGAAGGGGGTTGGATCACGAGGACATGGGGGTTTTCCCACGATGGGAGTTGTGAGAAGCTCCAAACTGCAAAGATTCTTCTGCAGGACAATTGAGACCTGTTGGTTGGCTCCAGGCCAACAATTCCGAGCAGGGTTCTAAGGATGGATGGCTGGGTAGCCCACCTCGCATTCCAATTGTCTC
Organism: Mustela nivalis; assembly: GCF_964662115.1. Lineage (NCBI taxonomy): Eukaryota > Metazoa > Chordata > Mammalia > Carnivora > Mustelidae > Mustela > Mustela nivalis. The sequence goes on from NW_028135376.1 coordinate 53,150, forward strand.
CAAGCAACAAGACAGGTTAGATCTGCTGGATGTCTGGGGCAACCGAGGAAGCTGAGTTGAAATGGACTCTCCTGTGGATGTGTCCTAATATGTTTTTGTGTCTATGGAGACCTTGGAATGAAGCGGTGGCCATGGGGCCCTGAAGGGTTCTCCTAAACAGAGGCTTTGACACAGCTCCAACATGCATGTTTCCCATGTGTAGATGAGATTTGTTCTGATGGGTGAGTCAAGAAAAAGCCATATGCTGGTATTGAAATCGAGGCCTCTGAGGAGAGTTTCCTGGAAACCAAAGCAATGGATCCGATTAGTGCCTAGGGGCCTGTTCGTTCTTTTTTACCTCTGGGGACATCAGTCTACGGGTCTGAGTGCAGGTAGGTGCTCAGATGGGCTCAGATTGCCCCTGTTTGTCCTGGGAAGCCACAACTCTTGGGATGGCCTTAGGGACTTTGGAGGTTATCCTATTAGTAGGGTTGTGGCCATTGGAATGGGCACATACAATTCCCTTGGAGAGGGCAAGTACAGTCCTCAGGTTTGGCTCCAGGGCCCTGAGCCTGTAGGGTGTGTAGGCCAGAGCTGTTTGGACAGTTGTCTGAAAACACAAACTCGGCTTATGTTTTGGGTCATAGGTATGGCAGGACTGATCTACAGACCATGAGGAGAACACTTCGGGATATGAAAAAAGGGCGAGTGTGAGGCTCTTGCTCAAGTTTTTGTCTCTGGATATCGTGTCACTCATGGTCGTGAAATTGCCGGGTGACTTCATGGGAAATGGACGAGTCTTACTCTCTGGGGGTTCGGTCCCGTCCAAAGAGTTTGCGGTCATTCTGGGGATGGAAGAAGTCCGTTTTTTTGTTGTTGTTGTCGATTTGTTTCATTTTGTTTTTCAACCTCAGGTGTCCCACCAAATGAGGGAATCCAGAGTAGAGCCCTGGGGTTGGGCGACTGGACAACCAGAAATCTGGTTAAAAATTTGGGACTAGGGACATGTCAAGCCCATTATGACATCTAATGGTCCAGCCACTGAGAGGACTTACTAGAGGACAGGACTCACGCTGAGGTCACAATGCGTGTTTATGCTCTCGTCGCACTCAAGAATGGGCGGGGCCTCAGGGTGTATGCTGTTTTCTACTACACTGAACGTTGGACAACATGCCAACCACAAGGTTTCTTGCCATGGGTCAGGAAGAGTTCTGATTTCTGCATCACAGTCACCCGTGGGCAGTGATTGGAGATAAGGTCTAGGTTCTGAAGCCTGAAAACTGAGGTAAAGAAGAGATGATGACCTAAGGCCAGGGCGGGTCTGATGTGCTCGGGGTGCCGTCAGCTGTCTGGGTGTTGGTCAGCAGGTCCGGGCTCAGGTTGTGTCAGACAGTGCATTAGTGCCCAGGTTAGACTATATAATTTGGGTACATTCGAGTGCCGTGTAGGTTTATCTTCATTTAAGCTGCCTCGGCAGCTCATTAGGCAATATATTTTTTCTAGAGGGCAGGCAGAGTGCTTCATTGTCGGTCCGGAATTGCCAAACATGAGGGCTTCGGGGCCAGGAGAGTGAGGACGGAAGTCTGAGAACACAAGCTAGACTTCGGATTCAGGGTGAGGGCACGGCAGGTACCCCCTGCAGATCTGAACCAATATCTCATGCATCTGAAGTCAGGGCGAGGATCCGACGTTGGTTCAGGTTGGAGTTTCTGTGCATGACGGCCCCTTCATGAAGGGAGCGGAATCTCGAGGCCATGGAGGTTTTCCACGTTGGGAGATGTGGGATGCCCCCTTCAAGGATTCCTTCTGCGGGACAATTGAGAACTGTTGGACAGATCCTGGATATCCCATATGGAATGACTCCAGAGCACCATTCGAGGATGGATGCCTGGGATGTCCGCCTCGCCTTCCAATTGTCTCCTAGCAACAAGACAGTTTAGATCTAATGGATCTGCGGGAGCAAACGGGGTGGCTGAGTTGAAATGCACTTTCCAGAGGATGGGTCCTAATGTGTGTTTGTGTCCATGAGGGCCTTGGAATGGGGAGGTGGCACCGGGACCCTGAAGTATTCTCCTAAGCTTTGGCATAGCTCCCATGCACAAGTTTCCTTGTGGAGACGAGATTTGTTCTGATGGGTGCCTCAGGAAATCCCCTCTGCTGGTATTGGAATCCAGGCTTTTGAGGAGACATGCCTGTAAACCAAAGCAATGGATCCGATAATGGCCTCGGGTCCTGTCTGGTTCAATCTTCTTGGTATGTGTGGAGGTAGATGAGTGGAGGAAGATGCTCAGCTGGTATCAACCGCCCTTTTTTGTCCCGGGCGACCTACACTATTGGGATGGCCTCAGGGACTTTGGAGGGTTCTCCTAATTTGTACGATTTTTGACAATGGAATGGGCAGAATTCCCATGGATTGGGTGGGGGCAGTCCTAATGTGTGGCTCCAGGGGCCCCAGCCTGGAGGGAGTGTGGCCCAGGACTTTGAGGACAGAAGACTGAAAACACAAACTCAGCTTAAGTTTGGGGACGTAGGTATGGCACGCCCGATCTACAATCCATGAGAAGAACTCTTCAGGATATGAAGAATGAGCGAGTCTGAGGCGCTTGCTCAGGCTTTTGTCTCTGGATTTTGTTTCAGCGATGGCCGTGGAATGTTGGGGAGGTCTCATGGGCCATGGACGAATCTTCCTCTCTGTGGATTTGGCCCGATCCCAATTGTTTTTCGTCAATCTGTGGGATGGGAGGACTCCTTTCAGGTTTGTTACTCAGGTGTCCCACCAAAAGAGGAATTCCAAAGCAGAGCCCTGGGGAAGAGTGAAGGGACACCCCGAACTATGGTTAAAAATTGGGGCCTAGGGGCATGGCAAGCCCAATATGCTGTCTCTTCATATAGGCCCTGAGAGGCCTTACCTGAGGACTGGGCTCAGGCTGAGGGTCACAATGTGTGTTTGTGACCAATGTGGCCCGCAAGCATGGGCTGGGCCTCATGGGCCACGCTTGTTTCAACTACACTGAACGTTGGACAACATGCCAAGCACAAGGTTTCTTGCCATGGGGAAAGAGTTCTGATTTCTGCATCATTTTCAACCCTGGGCAGTGGTTGGAGTTAAGGTCTAGGTTCTGGAGCGTGTAAACCGCAGTTGGTAAGAGATGACGACCTAAGACCATGGCGGGTCCGATGTGCTCAGTGTGCGGCCAGCTGTCTGGGTGGGACCAGGAGGTCCAGGCTCAGGCTGGGTCAGAAGGGGAAATAGTGCCCAGGTCAGCCTATATGTTTGGGGTACAGCCGATTGGCGTGCAGGTTGATCCTCATTTGGGGTTTCAGGGTAGCCCTGAGGGCAATATTTTACTTCTGTAGGGCAGGCAGAGTGCGGCATTGTAGTTCTGGATTGCCAAACTGGAAGGCTTCTGGGCCATTAGTCTGAGGACGGAGTCTGAGAAACCAAGCCAAGCCTAGGTTTCTGGGTGAGGATATGGCAGGCACAATCTACAGACCTCAATAGAGATCTCGTGCATCTGAAGTCCGGGTAAGGATCAGAAGTTCGCTCAGGTTGGATTTTCTGCCCTGATGGTCCTTTCTTGAAGGGGGTTGGATCACGAGGACATGGGGGTTTTCCCACGATGGGAGTTGTTAGAAGCTCCAAACTGCAAAGATTCTTCTGCAGGACAATTGAGACCTGTTGGTTGGCTCCAGGCCAATGATTCCGAGCAGGGTTGTAAGGATGGATGGCTGGGTAGCCCACCTCGCATTCCAATTGTCTCCATGCAACAAGACAGGTTAGATCTGCTGGATGTGAGGGGCAACCGAGGAGGCTGAGTTGAAATGGACTCTCCTGTGGATGTGTCCTAATATGTTTTTGTGTCTATGGAGACCTTGGAATGAAGCGGTGGCCCTGGGGCCCTGAAGGGTTCTCCTAAACAGAGGCTTTGACACAGCTCCAACGTGCATGTTTCCCTTGTGTAGATGAGATTTGTTCTGATGGGTGAGTCAAGAAACAGCCATATGCTGGTATTGAAATCCAGGCCTCTGAGGAGAGTTTCCTGGAAACCAAAGCAATGGATCCGATTAGTGCCAAGGGGCCTGTTCGTTCCTTTTTACCTCTGGGGACATCAGTCTACGGGTCTGAGTGCAGGTAGGTGCTCAGATGGGCTCAGATTGCCCCTGTTTGTCCTGGGAAGCCACAACTATTGGGATGGCCTCAGGGACTTTGGAGGTTATCCTATTAGTAGGGTTGTGGCCATTGGAATGGGCACATACAATTCCCTTGGAGAGGGCAAGTACAGTCCTCAGGTTTGGCTCCAGGGCCCTGAGCCTGTAGGGTGTGTAGGCCAGAGCTGTTTGGACAGTTGTCTGAAAACACAAACTCGGCTTATGTTTTGGGTCATAGGTATGGCAGGACTGATCTACAGACCATGAGGAGAACACTTCGGGATATGAAAAAAGGGCGAGTGTGAGGCTCTTGCTCAAGTTTTTGTCTCTGGATATCGTGTCACTCATGGTCGTGAAATTGCCGGGTGACTTCATGGGAAATGGACGAGTCTTACTCCCTGGGGGTTCGGTCCCCTCCAAAGAGTTTGCGGTCATTCTGGGGATGGAAGAAGTCCGTTTTTTTGTTGTTGTTGTCGATTTGATTCATTTTGTTTTTCAACCTCAGATGTCCCACCAAATGAGGGATTCCAGAGTAGAGCCCTGGGGTGGGTGACTGGACAACCAGAAATCTGGTTAAAAATTGGGGACTAGGAACATGTCAAGCCCATTATGACATCTAATGGTCCAGCCACTGAGAGGACTTACTAGAGGACAGGACTCACGCTGAGGTCACAATGCGTGTTTATGCTCTCGTCGCACTCAAGAATGGGCGGGGCCTCAGGGTGAATGGTGTTTTCTCCTACACTGAACGTTGGACAACATGCCAACCACAAGGTTTCTTGCCATGGGTCAGGAAGAGTTCTGATTTCTGCATCACAGTCACCCGTGGGCAGTGATTGGAGATAAGGTCTAGGTTCTGAAGCCTGAAAACTGAGGTAGGGAAGAGATGATGACCTAAGGCCAGGGCGGGTCTGATGTGCTCAGGGTGCGGTCAGCTGTCTGGGTGTTGGTCAGCAGGTCCGGGCTCAGGTTGTGTCAGACAGTGCATTAGTGCCCAGGTTAGACTATATAATTTGGGTACATTCGAGTGCCGTGTAGGTTTATCTTCATTTAAGCTGCCTGGTCAGCTCATTAGGCAATATATTTTTTCTAGAGGGCAGGCAGAGTGCTTCATTGTCGGTCCGGAATTGCCAAACATGAGGGCTTCGGGGCCAGGAGAGTGAGGACGGAAGTCTGAGAACACAAGCTAGACCTCGGATTCAGGGTGAGGGCACGGCAGGTACCCCCTGCAGATCTGAACCAATATCTCATGCATCTGAAGTCAGGGCGAGGATCCGACGTTGGCTCAGGTTGGAGTTTCTGTGCATGACGGCCCCTTCATGAAGGGAGCGGAATCTCGAGGCCATGGAGGTTTTCCACGTTGGGAGATGTGGGATGCCCCCTTCAAGGATTCCTTCTGCGGGACAATTGAGACCTGTTGGACAGCTCCAGGACATCCCATATGGAATGACTCCAGAGCACCGTTCGAGGATGGATGCCTGGGAAGTCCGCCTCGCCTTCCAATTGTCTCCTAGCAACAAGACAGTTTAGATCTAATGGATCTGCGGGAGCAACCGGGGTGGCTGAGTTGAAATGCACTTTCCAGAGGATGGGTCCTAATGTGTGTTTGTGTCCATGAGGGCCTTGGAATGGGGAGGTGGCACCGGGACCCTGAAGTATTCTCCTAAGCTTTGGCATAGCTCCCATGCACAAGTTTCCTTGTGGAGACGAGATTTGTTCTGATGGGTGCCTCAGGAAATCCCCTCTGCTGGTATTGGAATCCAGGCTTTTGAGGAGACATGCCTGTAATCCAAAGCAATGGATCCGATAATGGCCTCGGGTCCTGTCTGGTTCAATCTTCTTGGTATGAGTGGAGGTAGATGAGTGGAGGAAGATGCTCAGCTGGTATCAACCGCCCTTTTTTGTCCCGGGCGACCTACACTATTGGGATGGCCTCAGGGACTTTGGAGGGTTCTCCTAATTTGTACGATTTTTGACAATGGAATGGGCAGAATTCCCATGGATTGGGTGGTTGCAGTCCTAATGTGTGGCTCCAGGGGCCCCAGCCTGGAGGGAGTGTGGCCCAGGACTTTGAGGACAGAAGACTGAAAACACAAACTCAGCTTAAGTTTGGGGACAAGGTATGGCACGCCCGATCTACAAACCATGAGAAGAACTCTTCAGGATATGAAGGATGAGCGAGTCTGAGGCGCTTGCTCAGGCTTTTGTCTCTGGATTTTGTTTCAGCGATGGCCGTGGAATGTTGGGGAGGTCTCATGGGCCATGGACGAATCTTCCTTTCTGTGGATTTGGCCCGATCCCAATTGTTTTTCGTCAATCTGTGGGATGGGAGGACTCCTTTCAGGTTTGTTACCTCAGGTGTCCCACCAAAAGAGGAATTCCAAAGCAGAGCCCTGGGGAAGAGTGAAGGGACACCCCGAACTATGGTTAAAAATTGGGGCCTAGGGGCATGGCAAGCCCAATATGCTGTCTCTTCATATAGGCCCTGAGAGGCCTTACCTGAGGACTGGGCTCAGGCTGAGGGTCACAATGTGTTTTGTGACCAATGTGGCCCGCAAGCATGGGCTGGGCCTCATGGGCCACGCTTGTTTCAACTACACTGAACGTTGGACAACATGCCAAGCACAAGGTTTCTTGACATGGGGAAAGAGTTCTGATTTCTCCATCATTTTCAACCCTGGGCAGTGGTTGGAGATAAGGTCTAGGTTCTGGAGCGTGTAAACCGCAGTTGGGAAGAGATGACGACCTAAGGCCATGGCGGGTCCGATGTGCTCAGTGTGCGGCCAGCTGTCTGGGTGGGACCAGGAGGTCCAGGCTCAGGCTGGGTCAGAAGGGGAAATAGTGCCCAGGTCAGCCTCTATGTTTGGGGTACAGCCGAATGGCGTGCAGGTTGATCCTCATTTGGGGTTTCGGGGTAGCCCTGAGGGCAATGTTTTACTTCTGTAGGGCAGGCAGAGTGCGGCATTGTAGTTCTGGATTGCCAAACTGGAAGGCTTCTGGGCCAGTAGTCTGAGGACGGAGTCTGAGAACCCAAGCCAAGCCTAGGTTTCTGGGTGAGGATATGGCAGGCACAATCTACAGACCTCAATAGAGATCTCGTGCATCTGAAGTCCGGGTAAGGATCAGACGTTCGCTCAGGTTGGACTTTCTGCCCTGATGGCTCTTTCTTGAAGGGGGTTGGATCACGAGGACATGGGGGTTTTCCCACGATGGGAGTTGTGAGAAGCTCCAAACTGCAAAGATTCTTCTGCAGGACAATTGAGACCTGTTGGTTGGCTCCAGGCCTATGATTCCGAGCAGGGTTCTAAGGATGGATGGCTGGGTAGCCCACCTCGCATTCCAATTGTCTCCATGCAACAAGACAGGTTAGATCTGCTGGATGTGGGGGGCAAACGAGGAGGCTGAGTTGAAATGGACTCTCCTGTGGATGTGTCCTAATATGTTTTTGTGTCTATGGAGACCTTGGAATGAAGCGGTGGCCCTGGGGCCCTGAAGGGTTCTCCTAAACAGAGGCTTTGACACAGCTCCAACGTGCATGTTTCCCATGTGTAGATGAGATTTGTTCTGATGGGTGAGTCAAGAAACAGCCATATGTTGGTATTGAAATCCAGGCCTCTGAGGAGAGTTTCCTGGAAACCAAAGCAATGGATCCGATTAGTGCCAAGGGGCCTGTTCGTTCCTTTTTACCTCTGGGGACATCAGTCTACGGGTCTGAGTGCAGGTAGGTGCTCAGATGGGCTCAGATTGCCCCTGTTTGTCCTGGGAAGCCACAAATATTGGGATGGCCTCAGGGACTTTGGAGGTTATCCTATTAGTAGGGTTGTGGCCATTGGAATGGGCACATACAATTCCCTTGGAGAGGGCAAGTACAGTCCTCAGGTTTGGCTCCAGGGCCCTGAGCCTTTAGGGTGTGTAGGCCAGAGCTGTTTGGACAGTTGTCTGAAAACACAAACTCGGCTTATGTTTTGGGTCATAGGTATGGCAGGACTGATCTACAGACCATGAGGAGAACACTTCGGGATATGAAAAAAGGGCGAGTGTGAGGCTCTTGCTCAAGTTTTTGTCTCTGGATATCGTGTCACTCATGGTCGTGAAAATGCCGGGTGACTTCATGGGAAATGGACGAGTCTTACTCTCTGGGGGTTCGGTCCCGTACAAAGAGTTTGCGGTCATTCTGGGGATGGAAGAAGTCCGTTTTTTTGTTGTTGTTGTCGATTTGTTTCATTTTGTTTTTCAACCTCAGATGTCCCACCAAATGAGGGATTCCAGAGTAGAGCCCTGGGGTGGGGCGATTGGACAACCAGAAATCTGGTTAAAAATTGGGGACTAGGGACATGTCAAGCCCATTATGACATCTAATGGTCCAGCCACTGAGAGGACTTACTAGAGGACAGGACTCACGCTGAGGTCACAATGCGTGTTTATGCTCTCGTCGCACTCAAGAATGGGCGGGGCCTCAGGGTGAATGCTGTTTTCTCCTACACTGAACGTTGGACAACATGCCAACCACAAGGTTTCTTGCCATGGGTCAGGAAGAGTTCTGATTTCTGCATCACAGTCACCCGTGGGCAGTGATTGGAGATAAGGTCTAGGTTCTGAAGCCTGAAAACTGAGGTAGGGAAGAGATGATGACCTAAGGCCAGGGCGGGTCTGATGTGCTCAGGGTGCGGTCAGCTGTCTGGGTGTTGGTCAGCTGGTCCGGGCTCAGGTTGTGTCAGACAGTGCATTAGTGCCCAGGTTAGACTATATAATTTGGGTACATTCGAGTGCCGTGTAGGTTTATCTTCATTTTAGCTGCCTGGTCAGCTCATTAGGCAATATATTTTTTTCTAGAGGGCAGGCAGAGTGCTTCATTGTCGGTCCGGAATTCCCAAACATGAGGGCTTCGGGGCCAGTAGAGTGAGGACGGAAGTCTGAGAACACAAGCTAGACTTCGGATTCAGGGTGAGGGCACGGCAGGTACCCCCTGCAGATCTGAACCAATATCTCATGCATCTGAAGTCAGGGCAAGGATCCGACGTTGGCTCAGGTTGGAGTTTTTGTGCATGACGGCCCCTTCAAGAAGGGAGCGGAATCTCGAGGCCATGGAGGTTTTCCACGTTGGGAGATGTGGGATGCCCCCTTCAAGGATTCCTTCTGCGGGACAATTGAGACCTGTTGGACAGCTCCAGGACATCCCATATGGAATGACTCCAGAGCACCATTCGAGGATGGATGCCTGGGAAGTCCGCCTCGCCTTCCAATTGTCTCCTAGCAACAAGACAGTTTAGATCTAATGGATCTGAGGGAGCAACCGGGGTGGCTGAGTTCAAATGCACTTTCCAGAGGATGGGTCCGAATGTGTGTTTGTGTCCATGAGGGCCTTGGAATGGGGAGGTGGCACCGGGACCCTGAAGTATTCTCCTAAGCTTTGGCATAGCTCCCATGCACAAGTTTCCTTGTGGAGACGAGATTTGTTCTGATGGGTGCCTCAGGAAATCCCCTCTGCTGGTATTGGAATCCAGGCTTTTGAGGAGACATGCCTGTAAACCAAAGCAATGGATCCGATAATGGCCTCGGGTCCTGTCTGGTTCAATCTTCTTGGTATGAGTGGAGGTAGATGAGTGGAGGAAGATGCTCAGCTGGTATCAACCGCCCTTTTTTGTCCCGGGCGACCTACACTATTGGGATGACCTCAGGGACTTTGGAGGGTTCTCCTAATTTGTAAGATTTTTGACAATGGAATGGGCAGAATTCCCATGGATTGGGTGGGGGCAGTCCTAATGTGTGGCTCCAGGGGCCCCAGCCTGGAGGGAGTGTGGCCCAGGACTTTGACGACAGAAGACTGAAAACACAAACTCAGCTTAGTTTGGGGACGTAGGTATGGCATGCCCGATCTACAAACCATGAGAAAAACTCTTCAGGATATGAAGAAAGAGCGAGTCTGAGTCGCTTGCTCAGGCTTTTGTCTCGGGATTTTGTTTCAGCGATGGCCGTGGAATTTAGGGGAGGTCTCATGGGCCATGGATGAATCTTCCTCTCTGTGGATTTGGCCCGATCCCAATTGTTTTTCGTCAATCTGTGGGATGGGAGGACTCCTTTCAGGTTTGTTACCTCAGGTGTCCCACCAAAAGAGGAATTCCAAAGCAGAGCCCTGGGGAAGAGTGAAGGGACACCCCGAACTATGGTTAAAATTTGGGGCCTAGGGGCATGGCAAGCCCAATATGCTGTCTCTTCATATAGGCCCTGAGAGGCCTTACCTGAGGACTGGGCTCAGGCTGAGGGTCACAATGTGTGTTGTGACCAATGTGGCCCGCAAGCATGGGCTGGGCCTCATGGGCCACGCTTGTTTCAACTACACTGAACGTTGGACAACATGCCAAGCACAAGGTTTCTTGCCATGGGGAAAGAGTTCTGATTTCTGCATCATTTTCAACCCTGGGCAGTGGTTGGAGATAAGGTCTAGGTTCTGGAGCCTGAAAACCGCAGTTGGGAAGAGATGACGACCTAAGGCCATGGCGGGTCCGATGTGCTCAGTGTGCGGCCAGCTGTCTGGGTGGGACCAGGAGGTCCAGGCTCAGGCTGGGTCAGAAGGGGAAATAGTGCCCATGTCAGCCTATATGTTTGGGGTACAGCCGATTGGCGTGCAGGTTGATCCTCATTTGGGGTTTCGGGGTAGCCCTGAGGGCAATGTTTTACTTCTGTAGGGTAGGCAGAGTGCGGCATTGTATTTCTGGATTTCCAAACTGGAGGGCTTGTGGGCCAGTAGTCTGAGGACGGAGTCTGAGAACCCAAGCTAGGCCTAGGTTTCTGGGTGAGGATATGGCAGGCACAATCTACAGACCTCAATAGAGATCTCGTGCATCTGAAGTCAGGGCAAGGATCAGACGATCGCTCAGGTTGGACTTTCTGCCCTGATGGCCCTTTCTTGAAGGGGGTTGGATCACGAGGACATGGGGGTTTTCCCACGATGGGAGTTGTGAGAAGCTCCAAACTGCAAAGATTCTTCTGCAGGACAATTGAGACCTGTTGGTTGGCTCCAGGCCAACGATTCCGAGCAGGGTTCTAAGGATGGATGGCTGGGTAGCCCACCTCGCATTCCAATGGTCTCCAAGAACAAGACAGGTTAGATCTGCTGGATGTGGGGGGCAACCGAGGAGGCTGAGTTGAAGTGGACTCTCCTGTGGATGTGTCCTAATATGTTTTTGTGTCTATGGAGACCTTGGAATGAAGCGGTGGCCCTGGGGCCCCGAAGGGTTCTCCTAAACAGAGGCTTTGACACAGCTCCAACGTGCATGTTTCCCATGTGTAGATGAGATTTGTTCTGATGGGTGAGTCAAGAAACAGCCATATGCTGGTATTGAAATCCAGGCCTCTGAGGAGAGATGCCTGGAAACCAAAGCAATGGATCCGATTAGTGCCTAGGGGCCTGTTCGTTCCTTTTTACCTCTGGGGACATCAGTCTACGGGTCTGAGTGCAGGTAGGTGCTCAGATGGGCTCAGATTGCCCCTGTTTGTCCTGGGAAGCCACAACTATTGGGATGGCCTCAGGGACTTTGGAGGTTATCCTATTAGTAGGGTTGTGGCCATTGGAATGGGCACATACAATTCCCTTGGAGAGGGCAAGTACATCCTCAGGTTTGGCTCCAGGGCCCTGAGCCTGTAGGGTGTGTAGGCCAGAGCTGTTTGGACAGTTGTCTGAAAACACAAACTCGGCTTATGTTTTGGGTCATAGGTATGGCAGGACTGATCTACAGACCATGAGGAGAACACTTCGGGATATGAAAAAAGGGCGAGTGTGAGGCTCTTGCTCAAGTTTTTGTCTCTGGATATCGTGTCACTCATGGTCGTGAAATTGCCGGGTGACTTCATGGGAAATGGACGAGTCTTACTCTCTGGGGGTTCGGTCCCCTCCAAAGAGTTTGCGGTCATTCTGGGGATGGAAGAAGTCCGTTTTTTTGTTGTTGTTGTCGATTTGTTTCATTTTGTTTTTCAACCTCAGATGTCCCACCAAATGAGGGATTCCAGAGTAGCGCCCTGGGGTGGGGCGACTGGACAACCAGAAATCTGGTTAAAATTTGGGGACTAGGGACATGTCAAGCCCATTATGACATCTAATGGACCAGCCACTGAGAGGACTTACTAGAGGACAGGACTCACGCTGAGGTCACAATGCGTGTTTATGCTCTCGTCGCACTCAAGAATGGGCGGGGCCTGAGGGTGAATGCTGTTTTCTCCTACACTGAACGTTGGACAACATGCCAACCACAAGGTTTCTTGCCATGGGTCAGGAAGAGTTCTGATTTCTGCATCACAGTCACCCGTGGGCAGTGATTGGAGATAATGTCTAGGTTCTGAAGCCTGAAAACTGAGGTAGGGAAGAGATGATGACCTAAGGCCATGGCGGGTCTGATGTGCTCATTGTGCGGTCAGCTGTCTGGGTGTTGGTCAGCAGGTCCGGGCTCAGGTTGTGTCAGACAGTGCATTAGTGCCCAGGTTAGACTATATAATTTGGGTACATTCGAGTGCCGTGTAGGTTTATCTTTATTTAAGCTGCCTGGTCAGCTCATTAGGCAATATATTTTTTCTAGAGGGCAGGCAGAGTGCTTCATTGTCGGTCCGGAATTGCCAAACATGAGGGCTTCGGGGCCAGGAGAGTGAGGACGGAAGTCTGAGAACACAAGCTGTACTTCGGATTCATGGTGAGGGCACGGCTGGTACCCCCTGCAGATCTGAACCAATATCTCATGCATCTGAAGTCAGGGCGAGGATCCGACGTTGGCTCAGGTTGGAGTTTCTGTGCATGACGGCCCCTTTATGAAGGGAGCGGAATCTCGAGGCCATGGAGGTTTTCCACGTTGGGAGATGTGGGATGCCCCCTTCAAGGTTTCCTTCTGCGGGACAATTGAGACCTGTTGGACAGCTCCAGGACATCCCATATGTTATGACTCCAGAGCACCGTTCGAGGATGGATGCCTGGGAAGTCCGCCTCGCCTTCCAATTGTCTCCTAGCAACAAGACAGTTTAGATCTAATGGATCTGCGGGAGCAACCGGGGTGGCTGAGTTGAAATGCACTTTCCAGAGGATGGGTCCTAATGTGTGTTTGTGTCCATGAGGGCCTTGGAATGGGGAGGTGGCACCGGGACACTGAAGTATTCTCCTAAGCTTTGGCATAGCTCCCATGCACAAGTTTCCTTGTGGAGACGAGATTTGTTCTGATGGGTGCCTCAGGAAATCCCCTCTGCTGGTATAAGAATTCAGGCTTTTGAGGAGACATGCCTGTAAACCAAAGCAATGGATCCGATAATGGCCTCGGGTCCTGTCTGGTTCAATCTTCTTGGTATGAGTGGAGGTAGATGAGTGGAGGTAGATGCTCAGCTGGTATCAACCGCCCTTTTTTGTCCCGGGCGACCTACACTATTGGGATGGCCTCAGGGTCTTTGGAGGGTTCTCCTAATTTGTACGATTTTTGACAATGGAATGGGCAGAATTCCCATGGATTGGGTGGGGGCAGTCCTAATGTGTGGCTCCAGGGGCCCCAGCCTGGAGGGAGTGTGGCCCAGGACTTTGACGACAGAAGACTGAAAACACAAACTCAGCTTAAGTTTGGGGACGTAGGTATGGCACGCCCGATCTACAAACCATGAGAAGAAATCTTCAAATATGAAGAATGAGCGAGTCTGAGTCGCTTGCTCAGGCTTTTGTCTCTGGATTTTGTTTCAGCGATGGCCGTGGAATGTTGGGGAGGTCTCATGGGCCATGGACGAATCTTTCTCTCTGTGGATTTGGCCCGATCCCAATTGTTTTTCGTCAATCTGTGGGATGGGAGGACTCCTTTCAGGTTTGTTAACTCTGGTGTCCCACCAAAAGAGGAATTCCAAAGCAGAGCCCTGGGGAAGAGTGAAGGGACACCCCGAACTATGGTTAAAAATTGGGGCCTAGGGGCATGGCAAGCCCAATATGCTGTCTCTTCATATAGGCCCTGAGAGGCCTTACCTGAGGACTGGGCTCAGGCTGAGGGTCACATTGTGTGTTTGTGACCAATGTGGCCCGCAAGCATGGGTTAAGCCTCATGGGCCACGCTTGTTTCAACTACACTGAACGTTGGACAACATGCCAAGCACAAGGTTTCTTGCCATGGGGAAAGAGTTCTGATTTCTGCATCGTTTTCAACCCTGGGCAGTGGTTGGAGATAAGGTCTAGGTCCTGGAGCCTGAAAACCGCAGTTTGGAAGAGATGACGACCTAAGGCCATGGCGGGTCCGATGTGCTCAGTGTGCGGCCAGCTGTCTGGGTGGGACAAGGAGGTCCAGGCTCAGGCTGGGTCAGAAGGGGAAATAGTGCCCAGGTCAGCCTCTATGTTTGGGGTACAGCCGAATGGCGTGCAGGTTGATCCTCATTTGGAGTTTCGGGGTAGCCCTGAGGGCAATGTTTTACTTCTGTAGGGCAGGCAGAGTGCGGCATTGTAGTTCTGGATTGCCCAACTGGAGGGCTTGTGGGCCAGTAGTCTGAGGACGGAGTCTGAGAACCCAAGCCAAGCCTAGGTTTCTGGGTGAGGATATGGCAGGCACAATCTACAGACCTCAATAGAGATCTCGTGCATCTGAAGTCCGGGTAAGGATCAGACGTTCGCTCAGGTTGGATTTTCTGCCCTGATGGCCCTTTCTTGAAGGGGGTTGGATCACGAGGACATGGGGGTTTTCCCACGATGGGAGTTGTGAGAAGCTCCAAACTGCAAAGATTCTTCTGCAGGACAATTGAGACCTGTTGGATGGCTCCAGGCCAACGATTCCGAGCAGGGTTCTAAGGATGGATGGCTGGGTAGCCCACCTCGCATTCCAATGGTCTCCAAGCAACAAGACAGGTTAGATCTGCTGGATGTGGGGGGCAACCGAGTAGGCTGAGTTGAAATGGACTCTCCTGTGGATGTGTCCTAATATGTTTTTGTGTCTATGGAGACCTTGGAATGAATCGGTGGCCCTGGGGCCCTGAAGGGTTCTCCTAAACAGAGGCTTTGACACAGCTCCAACGTGCATGTTTCCCATGTGTAGATGAGATTTGTTCTGATGGGTGAGACAAGAAACAGCCATATGCTGGTATTGAAATCCAGGCCTCTGAGGAGAGATGCCTGGAAACCAAAGCAATGGATCCGATTAGTGCCTAGGGGCCTGTTCGTTCCTTTTTACCTCTGGGGACATCAGTCTACGGGTCTGAGTGCAGGAAGGTGCTCAGATGGGCTCAGATTGCCCCCTGTTTGTCCTGGGAAGCCACAACTATTGGGATGGCCTCAGGGACTTTGGAGGTTATCCTATTAGTAGGGTTGTGGCCATTGGAATGGGCACATACAATTCCCTTGGAGAGGGCAAGTACAGTCCTCAGGTTTGGCTCCAGGGCCCAGAGCCTGTAGGGTGTGTAGGCCAGAGCTGTTTGGACAGTTGTCTGAAAACACAAACTCGGCTTATGTTTTGGGTCATAGGTATGGCAGGACTGATCTACAGACCATGAGGAGAACACTTCGGGATATGAAAAAAGGGCGAGTGTGAGGCTCTTGCTCAAGTTTTTGTCTCTGGATATCGTGTCACTCATGGTCGTGAAATTGCCGGGTGACTTCATGGGAAATGGACGAGTCTTACTCTCTGGGGGTTCGGTCCCGTCCAAAGAGTTTGCGGTCATTCTGGGGATGGAAGAAGTCCGTTTTTTTGTTGTTGTTGTCGATTTGATTCATTTTGTTTTTCAACCTCAGATGTCCCACCAAATGAGGGATTCCAGAGTAGAGCCCTGGGGTGGGTGACAGGACAACCAGAAATCTGGTTAAAAATTGGGGACTAGGGACATGTCAAGCCCATTATGACATTTAATGGTCCAGCTACTGAGAGGACTTACTAGAGGACAGGACTCACGCTGAGGTCACAATGCGTGTTTATGCTCTCGTCGCACTCAAGAATGGGCGGGGCCTTAGGGTGAATGCTGTTTTCTCCTACACTGAACGTTGGACAACATGCCAACCACAAGGTTTCTTGCCATGGGTCAGGAAGAGTTCTGATTTCTGCATCACAGTCACCCGTGGGCAGTGATTGGAGATAAGGTCTAGGTTCTGAAGCCTGAAAACTGAGGTAGGGAAGAAATGATGACCTAAGGCCAGGGCGGGTCTGATGTGCTCAGGGTGCGGTCAGCTGTCTGGGTGTTGGTCAGCAGGTCCGGGCTCAGGTTGTGTCAGACAGTGCATTAGTGCCCAGGTTAGACTATATAATTTGGGTACATTCGAGTGCCGTGTAGGTTTATCTTCATTAAAGCTGCCTGGTCAGCTCATTAGGCAATATATTTTTTTCTAGAGGGCAGGCAGAGTGCTTCATTGTCGGTCCGGAATTGCCAAACATGAGGGCTTCGGGGCCAGGAGAGTGAGGACGGAAGTCTGAGAACACAAGCTAGACTTCGGATTCAGGGTGAGGGCACGGCAGGTACCCCCTGCAGATCTGAACCAATATCTCATGCATCTGAAGTCAGGGCAAGGATCCGACGTTGGCTCAGGTTGGAGTTTCTGTGCATGACGGCCCCTTCATGAAGGGAGCGGAATCTCGAGGCCATGGAGGTTTTCCACGTTGGGAGATGTGGGATGCCCCCTTCAAGGATTCCTTCTGCGGGACAATTGAGACCTGTTGGACAGCTCCAGGACATCCCATATGGAATGACTCCAGAGCAACATTCGACGTTGGATGCCTGGGAAGTCCGCCTCGCCTTCCAATTGTCTCCTAGCAACAAGACAGTTTAGATCTAATGGATCTGAGGGAGCAACCGGGGTGGCTGAGTTCAAATGCACTTTCCAGAGGATGGGTCCGAATGTGTGTTTGTGTCCATGAGGGCCTTGGAATGGGGAGGTGGCACCGGGACCCTGATGTATTCTCCTAAGCTTTGGCATAGCTCCCATGCACAAGTTTACTTATGGAGACGAGATTTGTTCTGATGGGTGCCTCAGGAAATCCCCTCTGCTGGTATTGGAATCCAGGCTTTTGAGGAGACATGCCTGTAAACCAAAGCAATGGATCCGATAATGGCCTCGGGTCCTGTCTGGTTCAATCTTCTTGGTATGAGTGGAGGTAGATGAGTGGAGGAAGATGCTCAGCTGGTATCAACCGCCCTTTTTTGTCCCGGGCGACCTACACTATTGGGATGACCTCAGGGACTTTGGAGGGTTCTCCTAATTTGTACGATTTTTGACAATGGAATGGGCAGAATTCCCATGGATTGGGTGGGGGCAGTCCTAATGTGTGGCTCCAGGGGCCCCAGCCTTGAGGGAGTGTGGCCCAGGACTTTGACGAAAGAAGACTGAAAACACAAACTCAGCTTAAGTTTGGGGACGTAGGTATGGCACGCCCGATCTATAAACCATGAGAAGAACTCTTCAGGATATGAAGAATGAGCGAGTCTGAGGCGCTTGCTCAGGCTTTTGTCTCTGGATTTTGTTTCAGTGATGGCCGTGGAATGTTGGGGATGTCTCATGGGCCATGGACGAATCTTCCTCTCTGTGGATTTGGCCCGATCCCAATTGTTTTTCGTCAATCTGTGGGATGGGAGGACTCCTTTCAGGTTTGTTACCTCTGGTGTCCAACCAAAAGAGGAATTCCAAAGCAGAGCCCTGGGGAAGAGTGAAGGGACACCCCGAACTATGGTTAAAAATTGGGGCCTAGGGGCATGGCAAGCCCAATATGCTGTCTCTTCATATAGGCCCTGAGAGGCCTTACCTGAGGACTGGGCTCAGGCTGAGGGTCACAATGTGTGTTTGTGACCAATGTGGCCCGCAAGCATGGGCTGGGCCTCATGGGCCACGCTTGTTTCAACTACACTGAACTTTGGACAACATGCCAAGCACAGGGTTTCTTGACATGGGGAAAGAGTTCTGATTTCTCCATCATTTTCAACCCTGGGCAGTGGTTGGAGATAAGGTCTAGGTTCTGGAGCCTGAAAACCGCAGTTGGGAAGAGATGACGACCTAAGGCCATGGCGGGTCCGATGTGCTCAGTGTGCGGCCAGCTGTCTGGGTGGGACCAGGAGGTCCAGGCTCAGGCTGGGTCAGAAGGGGAAATAGTGCCCAGGTCAGCCTATATGTTTGGGGTACAGCCGATTGACGTGCAGGTTGATCCTCATTTGGGGTTTCGGGGTAGCCCTGAGGGCAATGTTTTACTTCTGTAGGGCAGGCAGAGTGCGGCATTGTAGTTCTGGATTTCCAAACTGGAGGACTTGTGGGCCAGTAGTCTGAGCACGGAGTCTGAGAACCCAAGCTAGGCCTAGGTTTTTGGGTGAGGATATGGCAGGCACAATCTACAGACCTCAATAGAGATCTCGTGCATCTGAAGTCAGGGCAAGGATCAGACGATCGCTCAGGTTGGACTTTCTGCCCTGATGGCCCTTTCTTGAAGGGGGTTGGATCACGAGGACATGGGGGTTTTCCCACGATGGGAGTTGTGAGAAGCTCCAAACTGCAAAGATTCTTCTGCAGGACAATTGAGACCTGTTGGATGGCTCCAGGCCAACGATTCCGAGCAGGGTTCTACGGATGGATGGCTGGGTAGCCCACCTCGCATTCCAATGGTCTCCAAGCAACAAGACAGGTTAGATCTGCTGGATGTGGGGGGCAACCGAGGAGGCTGAGTTGAAATGGACTCTCCTGTGGATGTGTCCTAATATGTTTTTGTGTCTATGGAGACCTTGGAATGAAGCGGTGGCCCTGGGGCCCTGAAGGGTTCTCCTAAACAGAGGCTTTGACACAGCTCCAACGTGCATGTTTCCCATGTGTAGATGAGATTTGTTCTGATGGGTGAGTCAAGAAACAGCCATATGCTGGTATTGAAATCCAGGCCTCTGAGGAGAGATGCCTGGAAAACAAAGCAATGGATCCGATTAGTGCCTAGGGGCCTGTTCGTTCCTTTTTACCTCTGGGGACATCAGTCTACGGGTCTGAGTGCAGGTAGGTGCTCAGATGGGCTCAGATTGCCCCCTGTTTGTCCTGGGAAGCCACAACTATTGGGATGGCCTCAGGGACTTTGGAGGTTATCCTATTAGTAGGGTTGTGGCCATTGGAATGGGCACATACAATTCCCTTGGAGAGGGCAAGTACAGTCCTCAGGTTTGTCTCCAGGGCCCTGAGCCTGTAGGGTGTGTAGGCCAGAGCTGTTTGG
Source organism: Mustela nivalis (assembly GCF_964662115.1). Taxonomy (NCBI): domain Eukaryota; kingdom Metazoa; phylum Chordata; class Mammalia; order Carnivora; family Mustelidae; genus Mustela; species Mustela nivalis. The sequence continues at coordinate 72,430 of NW_028135376.1, forward strand.
ACAGTTGTCTGAAAACACAAACTCGGCTTATGTTTTGGGTCATAGGTATGGCAGGACTGATCTACAGACCATGAGGAGAACACTTCGGGATATGAAAAAAGGGCGAGTGTGAGGCTCTTGCTCAAGTTTTTGTCTCTGGATATCGTGTCACTCATGGTCGTGAAATTGCCGGGTGACTTCATGGGAAATGGACGAGTCTTACTCTCTGGGGGTTCGGTCCCGTCCAATGAGTTTGGGGTCATTCTGGGGATGGAAGAAGTCCGTTTTTTTGTTGTTGTTGTCGATTTGTTTCATTTTGTTTTTCAACCTCAGATGTCCCACCAAATGAGGGATTCCAGAGTAGAGCCCTGGGGTGGGGCGACTGGACAACCAGAAATCTGGTTAAAAATTAGGGACTAGGGACATGTCAAGCCCATTTTGACATCTAATGGACCAGCCACTGAGAGGACTTACTAGAGGACAGGACTCACGCTGAGGTCACAATGCGTGTTCATGCTCTCGTCGCACTCAAGAATGGGCGGGGCCTCAGGGTGAATGCTGTTTTCTCCTACACTGAACGTTGGACAACATGCCAACCACAAGGTTTCTTGCCATGGGTCAGGAAGAGTTCTGATTTCTGCATCACAGTCACCCGTGGGCAGTGATTGGAGATAAGGTCTAGGTTCTGAAGCCTGAAAACTGAGGTAGGGAGAGATGATGACCTAAGGCCATGGCGGGTCTGATGTGCTCAGGGCAAGGTCAGCTGTCTGGGTGTTGGTCAGCAGGTCCGGGCTCAGGTTGTGTCAGACAGTGCATTAGTGCCCAGGTTAGACTATATAATTTGGGTACATTCGAGTGCCGTGTAGGTTTATCTTCATTTAAGCTGCCTGGTCAGCTCATTACGCAATATATTTTTTCTATAGGGCAGACAGAGTGCTTCATTGTCGGTCCGGAATTGCCAAACATGAGGGCTTCGGGTCCAGGAGAGTGAGGACGGAAGTCTGAGAACAAAGCTAGACTTCGGATTCAGGGTGAGGGCACGGCAGGTACCCCCTGCAGATCTGAACCAATATCTCATGCATCTGAAGTCAGGGCAAGGATCCGACGTTGGCTCAGTTTGGAATTTCTGTGCATGACGGCCCCTTCATGAAGGGAGCGGAATCTCGAGGCCATGGAGGTTGTCCACGTTGGGAGATGTGGGATGCCCCCTTCAAGGATTCCTTCTGCGGGACAATTGAGACCTGTTGGACAGCTCCAGGACATCCCATATGGAATGACTCCAGAGCACCGTTCGAGGATGGATGCCTGGGAAGTCCGCCTCGCCTTCCAATTGTCTCCTAGCAACAAGACAGTTTAGATCTAATGGATCTGCGGGAGCAACCGGGGCGGCTGAGTTGAAATGCACTAACCAGAGGATGGGTCCTAATGTGTGTTTGTGTCCATGAGGGCCCTGGAATGGGGAGGTGGCACCGGGACCCTGAAGTATTCTCCTAAGCTTTGGCATAGCTCCCATGCACAAGTTTCCTTGTGGAGACGAGATTTGTTCTGATGGGTGCCTCAGGATATCCCCTCTGCTGGTATTGGAATCCAGGCTTTTTAGGAGACATGCCTGTAAACCAAAGCAATGGATCCGATAATGGCCTCGGGTCCTGTCTGGTTCAATCTTCTTGTTATGAGTGGAGGTAGATGAGTGGAGGAAGATGCTCAGCTGGTATCAACCGCCCTTTTTTGTCCTGGGCGACCTACACTATATGGATGGCCTCAGGGACTTTGGAGGGTTCTCCTAATTTGTACGATTTTTGACAATGGAATGGGCAGAATTCCATGGATTGGGTGGGGGCAGTCCTAATGTGTGGCTCCAGGGGCCCCAGCCTGGAGGGAGTGTGGCCCAGGACTTTGACGACAGAAGACTGAAAACACAAACTCAGCTTAAGTTTGGGGACGTAGGTATGGCACGCCCGATCTACAAACCATGAGAAGAACTCTTCAGGATATGAAGAATGAGCGAGTCTGAGGCGCTTGCTCAGGCTTTTGTCTCTGGATTTTGTTTCAGCAATGGCCGTGGAATGTTGGGGAGGTCTCATGGGACATGGACGAATCTTCCTCTCTGTGGATTTGGCCCGATCCCAATTGTTTTTCGTCAATCTGTGGGATGGGTGGACTCCTTTCAGGTTTGTTACCTCTGGTGTCCCACCAGAAGAGGAATTCCAAAGCAGAGCCCTGGGGAAGAGTGAAGGGATACCCCGAACTATGGTTAAAAATTGGGGCCTGGGGGCATGGCAAGCCCAATATGCTGTCTCTTCATATAGGCCCTGAGAGGCCTTACCTGAGGACTGGGCTCAGGCTCAGGGTCACAATGTGTGTTTGTGACCAATGTGGCCCGCAAGCATGGGCTGGGTCTCATGGGCCACGCTTGTTTCAACTACACTGAACGTTGGACAAAATGCCATGCACAAGGTTTCTTGCCATGGGGAAAGAGTTCTGATTTCTCCATCATTTTCAACCCTGGGCAGTGGTTGGAGATAAGGTCTAGGTTCTGGAGCCTGAAAACCGCAGTTGGGAAGAGATGACGACCTAAGGCCATGGCGGGTCCGATGTGCTCAGTGTGCGGCCAGCTGTCTGGGTGGGACCAGGAGGTCCAGGCTCAGGCTGGGTCAGAAGGGGAAATAGTGCCCAGGTCAGCCTATATGTTTGGGGTACAGCCGATTGACGTGCAGGTTGATCCTCATTTGGGGTTTCGGGGTAGCCCTGAGGGCAATGTTTTACTTCTGTAGGGCAGGCAGAGTGCGGCATTGTAGTTCTGGATTTCCAAACCGGAGGACTTGTGGGCCAGTAGTCTGAGCACGGAGTCTGAGAACCCAAGCTAGGCCTAGGTTTTTGGGTGAGGATATGGCAGGCACAATCTACAGACCTCAATAGAGATCTCGTGCATCTGAAGTCAGGGCAAGGATCAGACGATCGCTCAGGTTGGACTTTCTGCCCTGATGGCCCTTTCTTGAAGGGGGTTGGATCACGAGGACATGGGGGTTTTCCCACGATGGGAGTTGTGAGAAGCTCCAAACTGCAAAGATTCTTCTGCAGGACAATTGAGACCTGTTGGATGGCTCCAGGCCAACGATTCCGAGCAGGGTTCTACGGATGGATGGCTGGGTAGCCCACCTCGCATTCCAATGGTCTCCAAGCAACAAGACAGGTTAGATCTGCTGGATGTGGGGGGCAACCGAGGAGGCTGAGTTGAAATGGACTCTCCTGTGGATGTGTCCTAATATGTTTTTGTGTCTATGGAGACCTTGGAATGAAGCGGTGGCCCTGGGGCCCTGAAGGGTTCTCCTAAACAGAGGCTTTGACACAGCTCCAACGTGCATGTTTCCCATGTGTAGATGAGATTTGTTCTGATGGGTGAGTCAAGAAACAGCCATATGCTGGTATTGAAATCCAGGCCTCTGAGGAGAGATGCCTGGAAAACAAAGCAATGGATCCGATTAGTGCCTAGGGGCCTGTTCGTTCCTTTTTACCTCTGGGGACATCAGTCTACGGGTCTGAGTGCAGGTAGGTGCTCAGATGGGCTCAGATTGCCCCCTGTTTGTCCTGGGAAGCCACAACTATTGGGATGGCCTCAGGGACTTTGGAGGTTATCCTATTAGTAGGGTTGTGGCCATTGGAATGGGCACATACAATTCCCTTGGAGAGGGCAAGTACAGTCCTCAGGTTTGTCTCCAGGGCCCTGAGCCTGTAGGGTGTGTAGGCCAGAGCTGTTTGGACAGTTGTCTGAAAACACAAACTCGGCTTATGTTTTGGGTCATAGGTATGGCAGGACTGATCTACAGACCATGAGGAGAACACTTCGGGATATGAAAAAAGGGCGAGTGTGAGGCTCTTGCTCAAGTTTTTGTCTCTGGATATCGTGTCACTCATGGTCGTGAAATTGCCGGGTGACTTCATGGGAAATGGACGAGTCTTACTCTCTGGGGGTTCGGTCCCGTCCAATGAGTTTGGGGTCATTCTGGGGATGGAAGAAGTCCGTTTTTTTGTTGTTGTTGTCGATTTGTTTCATTTTGTTTTTCAACCTCAGATGTCCCACCAAATGAGGGATTCCAGAGTAGAGCCCTGGGGTGGGGCGACTGGACAACCAGAAATCTGGTTAAAAATTAGGGACTAGGGACATGTCAAGCCCATTTTGACATCTAATGGACCAGCCACTGAGAGGACTTACTAGAGGACAGGACTCACGCTGAGGTCACAATGCGTGTTCATGCTCTCGTCGCACTCAAGAATGGGCGGGGCCTCAGGGTGAATGCTGTTTTCTCCTACACTGAACGTTGGACAACATGCCAACCACAAGGTTTCTTGCCATGGGTCAGGAAGAGTTCTGATTTCTGCATCACAGTCACCCGTGGGCAGTGATTGGAGATAAGGTCTAGGTTCTGAAGCCTGAAAACTGAGGTAGGGAGAGATGATGACCTAAGGCCATGGCGGGTCTGATGTGCTCAGGGCAAGGTCAGCTGTCTGGGTGTTGGTCAGCAGGTCCGGGCTCAGGTTGTGTCAGACAGTGCATTAGTGCCCAGGTTAGACTATATAATTTGGGTACATTCGAGTGCCGTGTAGGTTTATCTTCATTTAAGCTGCCTGGTCAGCTCATTACGCAATATATTTTTTCTATAGGGCAGACAGAGTGCTTCATTGTCGGTCCGGAATTGCCAAACATGAGGGCTTCGGGTCCAGGAGAGTGAGGACGGAAGTCTGAGAACAAAGCTAGACTTCGGATTCAGGGTGAGGGCACGGCAGGTACCCCCTGCAGATCTGAACCAATATCTCATGCATCTGAAGTCAGGGCAAGGATCCGACGTTGGCTCAGTTTGGAATTTCTGTGCATGACGGCCCCTTCATGAAGGGAGCGGAATCTCGAGGCCATGGAGGTTGTCCACGTTGGGAGATGTGGGATGCCCCCTTCAAGGATTCCTTCTGCGGGACAATTGAGACCTGTTGGACAGCTCCAGGACATCCCATATGGAATGACTCCAGAGCACCGTTCGAGGATGGATGCCTGGGAAGTCCGCCTCGCCTTCCAATTGTCTCCTAGCAACAAGACAGTTTAGATCTAATGGATCTGCGGGAGCAACCGGGGCGGCTGAGTTGAAATGCACTAACCAGAGGATGGGTCCTAATGTGTGTTTGTGTCCATGAGGGCCCTGGAATGGGGAGGTGGCACCGGGACCCTGAAGTATTCTCCTAAGCTTTGGCATAGCTCCCATGCACAAGTTTCCTTGTGGAGACGAGATTTGTTCTGATGGGTGCCTCAGGATATCCCCTCTGCTGGTATTGGAATCCAGGCTTTTTAGGAGACATGCCTGTAAACCAAAGCAATGGATCCGATAATGGCCTCGGGTCCTGTCTGGTTCAATCTTCTTGTTATGAGTGGAGGTAGATGAGTGGAGGAAGATGCTCAGCTGGTATCAACCGCCCTTTTTTGTCCTGGGCGACCTACACTATATGGATGGCCTCAGGGACTTTGGAGGGTTCTCCTAATTTGTACGATTTTTGACAATGGAATGGGCAGAATTCCATGGATTGGGTGGGGGCAGTCCTAATGTGTGGCTCCAGGGGCCCCAGCCTGGAGGGAGTGTGGCCCAGGACTTTGACGACAGAAGACTGAAAACACAAACTCAGCTTAAGTTTGGGGACGTAGGTATGGCACGCCCGATCTACAAACCATGAGAAGAACTCTTCAGGATATGAAGAATGAGCGAGTCTGAGGCGCTTGCTCAGGCTTTTGTCTCTGGATTTTGTTTCAGCAATGGCCGTGGAATGTTGGGGAGGTCTCATGGGACATGGACGAATCTTCCTCTCTGTGGATTTGGCCCGATCCCAATTGTTTTTCGTCAATCTGTGGGATGGGTGGACTCCTTTCAGGTTTGTTACCTCTGGTGTCCCACCAGAAGAGGAATTCCAAAGCAGAGCCCTGGGGAAGAGTGAAGGGATACCCCGAACTATGGTTAAAAATTGGGGCCTGGGGGCATGGCAAGCCCAATATGCTGTCTCTTCATATAGGCCCTGAGAGGCCTTACCTGAGGACTGGGCTCAGGCTCAGGGTCACAATGTGTGTTTGTGACCAATGTGGCCCGCAAGCATGGGCTGGGTCTCATGGGCCACGCTTGTTTCAACTACACTGAACGTTGGACAAAATGCCATGCACAAGGTTTCTTGCCATGGGGAAAGAGTTCTGATTTCTCCATCATTTTCAACCCTGGGCAGTGGTTGGAGATAAGGTCTAGGTTCTGGAGCCTGAAAACCGCAGTTGGGAAGAGATGACGACCTAAGGCCATGGCGGGTATGATGTGCTCAGTGTGCGGCCAGCTGTCTGGGCGGGACCAGGAGGTCCAGGCTCAGGCTGGGTCAGAAGGGTATATAGTGCCCAGGTCAGCCTATATGTTTGGGGTACAGCCGATTGGCATGCAGGTTGATCCTCATTTGGGGTTTCGAGGTAGCCCTGAGGGCAATGTTTTACTTCTGTAGGGAAGGCAGAGTGCGGCATTGTAGTTCTGGATTGCCCAACTGGAGGGATTGTGGGCCAGTAGTCTGAGGACGGAGTCTGAGAACCCAAGCTAGGCCTAGGTTTCTGGGTGAGGATATGGCAGGCACAATCTACAGACCTCAATAGAGATCTCGTGCATCTGAAGTCAGGGCAAGGATCAGACGATCGCTCAGGTTGGACTTTCTGCCCTGATGGCCCTTTCTTGAAGGGGGTTGGATCACGAGGACATGGGGGTTTTCCCACGATGGGAGTTGTGAGAAGCTCCAAACTGCAAAGATTCTTCTGCAGGACATTTGAGACCTGTTGGTTGGCTCCAGGCCAACGATTCCGAGCAGGGTTCTAAGGATTGATGGCTGGGTAGCCCACCTCGCATTCCAATTGTCTCCAAGCAACAAGACAGGTTAGATCTGCTGGATGTGGCGGGCAACCGAGGAGGCTGAGTTGAAATGGACTCTCCTGTGGATGTGTCCTAATATGTTTTTGTGTCTATGGAGACCTTGGAATGCAGCGGTGGCCCTGGGGCCCTGAAGGGTTCTCCTAAACAGAGGCTTTGACACAGCTCCAACGTGCATGTTTCCCATGTGTAGATGAGATTTGTTCTGATGGGTGAGTCAAGAAACAGCCATATGCTGGTATTGAAATCCAGGCCTCTGAGGAGAGATGTCTGGAAACCAAAGCAATGTTTCCGATTAGTGCCTAGGGGCGTGTTCTTTCCTTTTTACCTCTGGGGACATCAGTCTACGGGTCTGAGTGCAGGTAGGTGCTCAGATGGGCTCAGATTGCCCTTGTTTGTCCTGGGAAGCCACAACTATTGGGATGGCCTCAGGGACTTTGGAGGTTATCCTATTAGTAGGGTTGTGGCCATTGGAATGGGCACATACAATTCCCTTGGAGAGGGCAAGTACAGTCCTCAGGTTTGGCTCCAGGGCCCTGAGCCTGTAGGGTGTGTAGGCCAGAGCTGTTTGGACAGTTGTCTGAAAACACAAACTCGGCTTATGTTTTGGGTCATAGGTATGGCAGGACTGATCTACAGACCATGAGGAGAACACTTCGGGATATGAAAAAAGGGCGAGTGTGAGGCTCTTGCTCAAGTTTTTATCTCTGGATATCGTGTCACTCATGGTCGTGAAATTGCCGGGTGACTTCATGGGAAATGGACGAGTCTTACTCTCTGGGGGTTCGGTCCCGTCCAATGAGTTTGGGGTCATTCTGGGGATGGAAGAAGTCCGTTTTTTTGTTGTTGTTGTCGATTTGTTTCATTTTGTTTTTCAACCTCAGATGTCCCACCAAATGAGGGATTCCAGAGTAGAGCCCTGGGGTGGGGCGACTGGACAACCAGAAATCTGGTTAAAAATTGGGGACTAGGGACATGTCAAGCCCATTATGACATCTAATGGTCCAGCCACTGAGAGGACTTACTAGAGGACAGGACTCACGCTGAGGTCACAATGCGTGTTTATGCTCTCGTCGCACTCAAGAATGGGCGGGGCCTCAGGGTGAATGCTGTTTTCTCCTACACTGAACGTTGGACAACATGCCAACCACAAGGTTTCTTGCCATGGGTCAGGAAGAGTTCTGATTTCTGCATCACAGTCACCCGTGGGCAGTGATTGGAGATAAGGTCTAGGTTCTGAAGCCTGAAAACTGAGGTAGGGAAGAGATGATGACCTAAGGCCAGGGCGGGTCTGATGTGCTCAGGGTGCGGTCAGCTGTCTGGGTGTTGGTCAGCAGGTCCGGGCTCGGGTTTTGTCAGACAGTGCATTAGTGCCCAGGTTAGAGTATATAATTTGGGTACATTCGAGTGCCGTGTAGGTTTATCTTCATTTAAGCTGCCTGGTCAGCTCATTAGGCAATATATTTTTTTCTAGAGGGCAGGCAGAGTGCTTCATTGTCGGTCCGGAATTGCCAAACATGAGGGCTTCGGGTCCAGGAGAGTGAGGACGGAAGTCTGAGAACACAAGCTAGACTTCTGATTCAGGGTGAGGGCACGGCAGGTTCCCCCTGCAGATCTGAACCAATATCTCATGCATCTGAAGTCAGGGCAAGGATCCGACGTTGGCTCAGTTTGGAATTTCTGTGCATGACGGCCCCTTCATGAAGGGAGCGGAATCTCGAGGCCATGGAGGTTTTCCACGTTGGGAGATGTGGGATGCCCCCTTCAAGGATTCCTTCTGCGGGACAATTGAGACCTGTTGGACAGCTCCAGGACATCCCATATGGAATGACTCCAGAGCACCATTCGAGGATGGATGCCTGGGAAGTCCGCCTCACCTTCCAATTGTCTCCTAGCAACAAGACAGTTTAGATCTAATGGATCTGCGGGAGCAACCGGGGTGGCTGAGTTGAAATGCACTTTTCAGAGGATGGGTCCTAATGTGTGTTTGTGTCCATGAGGGCCTTGGAATGGGGAGGTGGCACCGGGACCCTGAAGTATTCTCCTAAGCTTTGGCATAGCTCCCATGCACAAGTTTCCTTGTGGAGACGAGATTTGTTCTGATGGGTGCCTCAGGAAATCCCCTCTGCTGGTATTGGAATCCAGGCTTTTGAGGAGACATGCCTGTAAACCAAAGCAATGGATCCGATAATGGCCTCGGGTCCTGTCTGGTTCAATCTTCTTGGTATGAGTGGAGGTAGATGAGTGGAGGAAGATGCTCAGCTGGTATCAACCGCCCTTTTTTGTCCCGGGCGACCTACACTATTGGGATGGCCTCTGGGACTTTGGAGGGTTCTCCTAATTTGTACGATTTTTGACAATGGAATGGGCAGAATTCCCATGGATTGGGTGGGGGCAGTCCTAAAATGTGTCTCCAGGGGCCTTAGCCTGGAGGGAGTGTGGCCCAGGACTTTGAGGACAGAAGACTGAAAACACAAACTCAGCTTAAGTTTGGGGACGTAGGTATGGCACACCCGATCTACAAACCATGAGAAGAACTCTTCAGGATATGAAGAATGAGCGAGTCTGAGTCTCTTGCTCAGGCTTTTGTCTCTGGATTTTGTTTCAGCGATGGCCGTGGAATGTTGTGGAGGTCTCATGGGCCATGGACGAATCTTCCTCTCTGTGGATTTGGCCCGATCCCAATTGTTTTTCGTCAATCTGTGGGATGGGAGGACTCCTTTCAGGTTTGTTAACTCTGGTGTCCCACCAAAAGAGGAATTCCAAAGCAGAGCGCTGGGGAAGAGTGAAGGGACACCCCGAACTATGGTTAAAATTTGGGGCCTAGGGGCATGGCAAGCCCAATATGCTGTCTCTTCATATAGGCCCTGAGAGGGCTTACCTGAGGACTGGGCTCAGGCTGAGGGTCACAATGTGTGTTTGTGACCAATGTGGCACGCAAGCATGGGCTGGGCCTCATGGGCCACGCTTGTTTCAACTACACTGAACGTTGGACAACATGCCAAGCACAAGGTTTCTTGCCATGGGGAAAGAGTTCTGATTTCTGCATCATTTTCAACCCTGGGCAGTGGTTGGAGATAAGGTCTAGGTTCTGGAGCATGAAAACCGCAGTTGGGAAGAGATGACGACCTAAGGCCATGGCGGGTCCGAAGTGCTCAGTGTGCGGCCAGCTGTCTGGGTGGGACCAGGAGGTCCAGCCTCAGGCTGGGTCAGAAGGGGAAATAGTGCCCAGGTCAGCCTATATGTTTGGGGTACAGCCGATTGGCGTGCAGGTTGATCCTCATTTGGGGTTTCGGGGTTGCCCTGAGGACAATGTTTTACTTCTGTAGAGCAGGCAGAGTGCGGTATTGTAGTTCTGGATTGCCAAACTGGAGGGCTTGTGGGCCAGTAGTCTGAGGATGGAGTCTGAGAACCCAAGCTAGGCCTAGGTTTCTGGGTGAGGATATGGCAGGCACAATCTACAGACCTCAATAGAGATCTCGTGCATCTGAAGTCAGGGCAAGGATCAGACGATCGCTCAGGTTGGACTTTCTGCCCTGATGGCCCTTTCTTGAAGGGGGTTGGATCACGAGGACATGGGGGTTTTCCCACGATGGGAGTTGTGAGAAGCTCCAAACTGCAAAGATTCTTCTGCAGGACAATTGAGACCTGTTGGTTGGCTCCAGGCCAACGATTCCGAGCAAGGTTCTAAGGATGGATGGCTGGGTAGCCCACCTCGCATTCCAATTGTCTCCAAGCAACAAGACAGGTTAGATCTGCTGGATGTGGCGGGGAACCGAGGAGGCTGAGTTGAAATGGACTCTCCTGTGGATGTGTCCTAATATGTTTTTGTGTCTATGGAGACCTTGGAATGAAGCGGTGGCCCTGGGGCCCTGAAGGGTTCTCCTAAACAGAGGCTTTGACACAGCTCCAACGTGCATGTTTCCCATGTGTAGATGAGATTTGTTCTGATGGGTGAGTCAAGAAACAGCCATATGCTGGTATTGAAATCCAGGCCTCTGAGGAGAGATGCCTGGAAACCAAAGCAATGGATCAGATTAGTGCCTAGGGGCCTGTTCGTTCCTTTTTACCTCTGGGGACATCAGTCTACGGGTCTGAATGCAGGTAGGTGCTTAGATGGGCTCAGATTGCCCCCTGTTTGTCCTGGGAAGCCACAACTATTGGGATGGCCTCAGGGACTTTGGATGTTATCCTATTAGTAGGGATGTGGCCATTGGAATGGGCACATACAATTCCCTTGGAGAGCGCAAGTACAGTCCTCAGGTTTGGCTCCAGGGCCCTGAGCCTGTAGGGTGTGTAGGCCAGAGCTGTTTGGACAGTTGTCTGAAAACACAAACTCGGCTTATGTTTTGGGTCATAGGTATGGCAGGACTGATCTACAGACCATGAGGAGAACACTTCGGGATATGAAAAAAGGGCGAGTGTGAGGCTCTTGCTCAAGTTTTTGTCTCTGGATATCGTGTCACTCATGGTCGTGAAATTGCCGGGTGACTTCATGGGAAATGGACGAGTCTTACTCTCTGGGGGTTCGGTCCCGTCCAAAGAGTTTGCGGTCATTCTGGGGATGGAAGAAGTCCGTTTTTTTGTTGTTGTTGTCGATTTGTTTCATTTTCTTTTTCAACCTCAGATGTCCCACCAAATGAGGGATTCCAGAGTAGAGCCCTGGGGTGGGGCGACTGGACAACCAGGAATCTGGTTAAAAATTGGGGACTATGGACATGTCAAGCCCATTATGACATCTAATGGTCCAGCCACTGAGAGGACTTACTAGAGGACAGGACTCACGCTGAGGTCACAATGCGTGTTTATGCTCTCGTCGCACTCAAGAATGGGCGGGGCCTCAGGGTGAATGCTGTTTTCTCCTACACTGAACGTTGGACAACATGCCAACCACAAGGTTTCTTGCCATGGGTCAGGAAGAGTTCTGATTTCTGCATCACAGTCACCCGTGGGCAGTGATTGGAGATAAGGTCCAGGTTCTGAAGCCTGAAAACTGAGGTAGGGAAGAGATGATGACCTAAGGCCAGGGCGGGTCTGATGTGCTCAGGGTGCGGTCAGCTGTCTGGGTGTTGGTCAGCAGGTCCGGGCTCAGGTTGTGTCAGACAGTGCATTAGTGCCCAGGTTAGACTATATAATTTGGGTACATTCGAGTGCCGTGTAGGTTTATCTTCATTTAAGCTGCCTGGTCAGCTCATTAGGCAATATATTTTTTCTAGAGGGCAGGCAGAGTGCTTCATTGTCGGTCCGGAATTGCCATACATGAGGGCTTCGGGGCCAGGAGAGTGAGGACGGAAGTCTGAGAACACAAGCTAGACTTCGGATTCAGGGTGAGGGCACGGCAGGTACCCCCTGCAGATCTGAACCAATATCTCATGCATCTGAAGTCAGGGCGAGGATCCGACGTTGGCTCAGGTTGGAGTTTCTGTGCATGACGGCCCCTTCATGAAGGGAGCGGAATCTCGAGGCCATGGAGGTTTTCCACGTTGGGAGATGTGGGATGCCCCCATCAAGGATTCCTTCTGCGGGACAATTGAGACCTGTTGGACAGCTCCAGGACATCCCATATGGAATGACTCCAGAGCACCGTTCGAGGATGGATGCCTGGGAAGTCCGCCTCGCCTTCCAATTGTCTCCTAGCAACAAGACAGTTTAGATCTAATGGATCTGCGGGAGCAACCGGGGTGGCTGAGTTGAAATGCACTTTCCAGAGGATGGGTCCTAATGTGTGTTTGTGTCCATGAGGGCCTTGGAATGGGGAGGTGGCACCGGGACCCTGAAGTATTCTCCTAAGCTTTGGCATAGCTCCCATGCACAAGTTTCCTTGTGGAGACGAGATTTGTTCTGATGGGTGCCTCAGGAAATCCCCTCTGCTGGTATTGGAATCCAGGCTTTTGAGGAGACATGCCTGTAAACAAAAGCAATGGATCCGATAATGGCCTCGGGTCCTGTCTGGTTCAATCTTCTTGGTATGAGTGGAGGTAGATGAGTGGAGGAAGATGCTCAGCTGGTATCAACCGCCCTTTTTTGTCCCGGGCGACCTACACTATTGGGATGGCCTCAGGGACTTTGGAGGGTTCTCCTAATTTGTAAGATTTTTGACAATGGAATGGGAAGAATTCCCATGGATTGGGTGGGGGCAGTCCTAAAATGTGTCTCCAGGGGCCCCAGCCTGGAGGGAGTGTGGCCCAGGACTTTGAGGACAGAAGACTGAAAACACAAACTCAGCTTAAGTTTGGGGACGTAGGTATGGCACACCCGATCTACAAACCATGAGAAGAACTCTTCAGGATATGAAGAATGAGCGAGTCTGAGTCTCTTGCTCAGGCTTTTGTCTCTGGATTTTGTTTCAGCGATGGCCGTGGAATGTTGTGGAGGTCTCATGGGCCATGGACGAATCTTCCTCTCTGTGGATTTGGCCCGATCCCAATTGTTTTTCGTCAATCTGTGGGATGGGAGGACTCCTTTCAGGTTTGTTAACTCTGGTGTCCCACCAAAAGAGGAATTCCAAAGCAGAGCGCTGGGGAAGAGTGAAGGGACACCCCGAACTATGGTTAAAATTTGGGGCCTAGGGGCATGGCAAGCCCAATATGCTGTCTCTTCATATAGGCCCTGAGAGGGCTTACCTGAGGACTGGGCTCAGGCTGAGGGTCACAATGTGTGTTTGTGACCAATGTGGCACGCAAGCATGGGCTGGGCCTCATGGGCCACGCTTGTTTCAACTACACTGAACGTTGGACAACATGCCAAGCACAAGGTTTCTTGCCATGGGGAAAGAGTTCTGATTTCTGCATCATTTTCAACCCTGGGCAGTGGTTGGAGATAAGGTCTAGGTTCTGGAGCATGAAAACCGCAGTTGGGAAGAGATGACGACCTAAGGCCATGGCGGGTCCGAAGTGCTCAGTGTGCGGCCAGCTGTCTGGGTGGGACCAGGAGGTCCAGCCTCAGGCTGGGTCAGAAGGGGAAATAGTGCCCAGGTCAGCCTATATGTTTGGGGTACAGCCGATTGGCGTGCAGGTTGATCCTCATTTGGGGTTTCGGGGTAGCCCTGAGGACAATGTTTTACTTCTGTAGGGCAGGCAGAGTGCGGTATTGTAGTTCTGGATTGCCAAACTGGAGGGCTTGTGGGCCAGTAGTCTGAGGACGGAGTCTGAGAACCCAAGCTAGGCCTAGGTTTCTGGGTGAGGATATGGCAGGCACAATCTACAGACCTCAATAGAGATCTCGTGCATCTGAAGTCAGGGCAAGGATCAGACGATCGCTCAGGTTGGACTTTCTGCCCTGATGGCCCTTTCTTGAAGGGGGTTGGATCACGAGGACATGGGGGTTTTCCCACGATGGGAGTTGTGAGAAGCTCCAAACTGCAAAGATTCTTCTGCAGGACAATTGAGACCTGTTGGTTGGCTCCAGGCCAACGATTCCGAGCAAGGTTCTAATATGGATGGCTGGGTAGCCCACCTCGCATTCCAATTGTCTCCAAGCAACAAGACAGGTTAGATCTGCTGGATGTGGCGGGCAACCGAGGAGGCTGAGTTGAAATGGACTCTCCTGTGGATGTGTCCTAATATGTTTTTGTGTCTATGGAGACCTTGGAATGAAGCGGTGGCCCTGGGGCCCTGAAGGGTTCTCCTAAACAGAGGCTTTGACACAGCTCCAACGTGCATGTTTCCCATGTGTAGATGAGATTTGTTCTGATGGGTGAGTCAAGAAACAGCCATATGCTGGTATTGAAATCCAGGACTCTGAGGAGAGATGCCTGGAAACCAAAGCAATGGATCAGATTAGTGCCTAGGGGCCTGTTCGTTCCTTTTTACCTCTGGGGACATCAGTCTACGGGTCTGAATGCAGGTAGGTGCTTAGATGGGCTCAGATTGCCCCCTGTTTGTCCTGGGAAGCCACAACTATTGGGATGGCCTCAGGGACTTTGGATGTTATCCTATTAGTAGGGATGTGGCCATTGGAATGGGCACATACAATTCCCTTGGAGAGCGCAAGTACAGTCCTCAGGTTTGGCTCCAGGGCCCTGAGCCTGTAGGGTGTGTAGGCCAGAGCTGTTTGGACAGTTGTCTGAAAACACAAACTCGGCTTATGTTTTGGGTCATAGGTATGGCAGGACTGATCTACAGACCATGAGGAGAACACTTCGGGATATGAAAAAAGGGCGAGTGTGAGGCTCTTGCTCAAGTTTTTATCTCTGGATATCGTGTCACTCATGGTCGTGAAATTGCCGGGTGACTTCATGGGAAATGGACGAGTCTTACTCTCTGGGGGTTCGGTCCCGTCCAATGAGTTTGGGGTCATTCTGGGGATGGAAGAAGTCCGTTTTTTTGTTGTTGTTGTCGATTTGTTTCATTTTGTTTTTCAACCTCAGATGTCCCACCAAATGAGGGATTCCAGAGTAGAGCCCTGGGGTGGGGCGACTGGACAACCAGAAATCTGGTTAAAAATTGGGGACTAGGGACATGTCAAGCCCATTATGACATCTAATGGTCCAGCCACTGAGAGGACTTACTAGAGGACAGGACTCACGCTGAGGTCACAATGCGTGTTTATGCTCTCGTCGCACTCAAGAATGGGCGGGGCCTCAGGGTGAATGCTGTTTTCTCCTACACTGAACGTTGGACAACATGCCAACCACAAGGTTTCTTGCCATGGGTCAGGAAGAGTTCTGATTTCTGCATCACAGTCACCCGTGGGCAGTGATTGGAGATAAGGTCTAGGTTCTGAAGCCTGAAAACTGAGGTAGGGAAGAGATGATGACCTAAGGCCAGGGCGGGTCTGATGTGCTCAGGGTGCGGTCAGCTGTCTGGGTGTTGGTCAGCAGGTCCGGGCTCGGGTTTTGTCAGACAGTGCATTAGTGCCCAGGTTAGAGTATATAATTTGGGTACATTCGAGTGCCGTGTAGGTTTATCTTCATTTAAGCTGCCTGGTCAGCTCATTAGGCAATATATTTTTTTCTAGAGGGCAGGCAGAGTGCTTCATTGTCGGTCCGGAATTGCCAAACATGAGGGCTTCGGGTCCAGGAGAGTGAGGACGGAAGTCTGAGAACACAAGCTAGACTTCTGATTCAGGGTGAGGGCACGGCAGGTTCCCCCTGCAGATCTGAACCAATATCTCATGCATCTGAAGTCAGGGCAAGGATCCGACGTTGGCTCAGTTTGGAATTTCTGTGCATGACGGCCCCTTCATGAAGGGAGCGGAATCTCGAGGCCATGGAGGTTTTCCACGTTGGGAGATGTGGGATGCCCCCTTCAAGGATTCCTTCTGCGGGACAATTGAGACCTGTTGGACAGCTCCAGGACATCCCATATGGAATGACTCCAGAGCACCATTCGAGGATGGATGCCTGGGAAGTCCGCCTCACCTTCCAATTGTCTCCTAGCAACAAGACAGTTTAGATCTAATGGATCTGCGGGAGCAACCGGGGTGGCTGAGTTGAAATGCACTTTTCAGAGGATGGGTCCTAATGTGTGTTTGTGTCCATGAGGGCCTTGGAATGGGGAGGTGGCACCGGGACCCTGAAGTATTCTCCTAAGCTTTGGCATAGCTCCCATGCACAAGTTTCCTTGTGGAGACGAGATTTGTTCTGATGGGTGCCTCAGGAAATCCCCTCTGCTGGTATTGGAATCCAGGCTTTTGAGGAGACATGCCTGTAAACCAAAGCAATGGATCCGATAATGGCCTCGGGTCCTGTCTGGTTCAATCTTCTTGGTATGAGTGGAGGTAGATGAGTGGAGGAAGATGCTCAGCTGGTATCAACCGCCCTTTTTTGTCCCGGGCGACCTACACTATTGGGATGGCCTCTGGGACTTTGGAGGGTTCTCCTAATTTGTACGATTTTTGACAATGGAATGGGCAGAATTCCCATGGATTGGGTGGGGGCAGTCCTAAAATGTGTCTCCAGGGGCCTTAGCCTGGAGGGAGTGTGGCCCAGGACTTTGAGGACAGAAGACTGAAAACACAAACTCAGCTTAAGTTTGGGGACGTAGGTATGGCACACCCGATCTACAAACCATGAGAAGAACTCTTCAGGATATGAAGAATGAGCGAGTCTGAGTCTCTTGCTCAGGCTTTTGTCTCTGGATTTTGTTTCAGCGATGGCCGTGGAATGTTGTGGAGGTCTCATGGGCCATGGACGAATCTTCCTCTCTGTGGATTTGGCCCGATCCCAATTGTTTTTCGTCAATCTGTGGGATGGGAGGACTCCTTTCAGGTTTGTTAACTCTGGTGTCCCACCAAAAGAGGAATTCCAAAGCAGAGCGCTGGGGAAGAGTGAAGGGACACCCCGAACTATGGTTAAAATTTGGGGCCTAGGGGCATGGCAAGCCCAATATGCTGTCTCTTCATATAGGCCCTGAGAGGGCTTACCTGAGGACTGGGCTCAGGCTGAGGGTCACAATGTGTGTTTGTGACCAATGTGGCACGCAAGCATGGGCTGGGCCTCATGGGCCACGCTTGTTTCAACTACACTGAACGTTGGACAACATGCCAAGCACAAGGTTTCTTGCCATGGGGAAAGAGTTCTGATTTCTGCATCATTTTCAACCCTGGGCAGTGGTTGGAGATAAGGTCTAGGTTCTGGAGCATGAAAACCGCAGTTGGGAAGAGATGACGACCTAAGGCCATGGCGGGTCCGAAGTGCTCAGTGTGCGGCCAGCTGTCTGGGTGGGACCAGGAGGTCCAGCCTCAGGCTGGGTCAGAAGGGGAAATAGTGCCCAGGTCAGCCTATATGTTTGGGGTACAGCCGATTGGCGTGCAGGTTGATCCTCATTTGGGGTTTCGGGGTTGCCCTGAGGACAATGTTTTACTTCTGTAGAGCAGGCAGAGTGCGGTATTGTAGTTCTGGATTGCCAAACTGGAGGGCTTGTGGGCCAGTAGTCTGAGGATGGAGTCTGAGAACCCAAGCTAGGCCTAGGTTTCTGGGTGAGGATATGGCAGGCACAATCTACAGACCTCAATAGAGATCTCGTGCATCTGAAGTCAGGGCAAGGATCAGACGATCGCTCAGGTTGGACTTTCTGCCCTGATGGCCCTTTCTTGAAGGGGGTTGGATCACGAGGACATGGGGGTTTTCCCACGATGGGAGTTGTGAGAAGCTCCAAACTGCAAAGATTCTTCTGCAGGACAATTGAGACCTGTTGGTTGGCTCCAGGCCAACGATTCCGAGCAAGGTTCTAAGGATGGATGGCTGGGTAGCCCACCTCGCATTCCAATTGTCTCCAAGCAACAAGACAGGTTAGATCTGCTGGATGTGGCGGGGAACCGAGGAGGCTGAGTTGAAATGGACTCTCCTGTGGATGTGTCCTAATATGTTTTTGTGTCTATGGAGACCTTGGAATGAAGCGGTGGCCCTGGGGCCCTGAAGGGTTCTCCTAAACAGAGGCTTTGACACAGCTCCAACGTGCATGTTTCCCATGTGTAGATGAGATTTGTTCTGATGGGTGAGTCAAGAAACAGCCATATGCTGGTATTGAAATCCAGGCCTCTGAGGAGAGATGCCTGGAAACCAGAGCAATGGATCAGATTAGTGCCTAGGGGCCTGTTCGTTCCTTTTTACCTCTGGGGACATCAGTCTACGGGTCTGAATGCAGGTAGGTGCTTAGATGGGCTCAGATTGCCCCCTGTTTGTCCTGGGAAGCCACAACTATTGGGATGGCCTCAGGGACTTTGGATGTTATCCTATTAGTAGGGATGTGGCCATTGGAATGGGCACATACAATTCCCTTGGAGAGCGCAAGTACAGTCCTCAGGTTTGGCTCCAGGGCCCTGAGCCTGTAGGGTGTGTAGGCCAGAGCTGTTTGGACAGTTGTCTGAAAACACAAACTCGGCTTATGTTTTGGGTCATAGGTATGGCAGGACTGATCTACAGACCATGAGGAGAACACTTCGGGATATGAAAAAAGGGCGAGTGTGAGGCTCTTGCTCAAGTTTTTGTCTCTGGATATCGTGTCACTCATGGTCGTGAAATTGCCGGGTGACTTCATGGGAAATGGACGAGTCTTACTCTCTGGGGGTTCGGTCCCGTCCAAAGAGTTTGCGGTCATTCTGGGGATGGAAGAAGTCCGTTTTTTTGTTGTTGTTGTCGATTTGTTTCATTTTCTTTTTCAACCTCAGATGTCCCACCAAATGAGGGATTCCAGAGTAGAGCCCTGGGGTGGGGCGACTGGACAACCAGGAATCTGGTTAAAAATTGGGGACTATGGACATGTCAAGCCCATTATGACATCTAATGGTCCAGCCACTGAGAGGACTTACTAGAGGACAGGACTCACGCTGAGGTCACAATGCGTGTTTATGCTCTCGTCGCACTCAAGAATGGGCGGGGCCTCAGGGTGAATGCTGTTTTCTCCTACACTGAACGTTGGACAACATGCCAACCACAAGGTTTCTTGCCATGGGTCAGGAAGAGTTCTGATTTCTGCATCACAGTCACCCGTGGGCAGTGATTGGAGATAAGGTCCAGGTTCTGAAGCCTGAAAACTGAGGTAGGGAAGAGATGATGACCTAAGGCCAGGGCGGGTCTGATGTGCTCAGGGTGCGGTCAGCTGTCTGGGTGTTGGTCAGCAGGTCCGGGCTCAGGTTGTGTCAGACAGTGCATTAGTGCCCAGGTTAGACTATATAATTTGGGTACATTCGAGTGCCGTGTAGGTTTATCTTCATTTAAGCTGCCTGGTCAGCTCATTAGGCAATATATTTTTTCTAGAGGGCAGGCAGAGTGCTTCATTGTCGGTCCGGAATTGCCATACATGAGGGCTTCGGGGCCAGGAGAGTGAGGACGGAAGTCTGAGAACACAAGCTAGACTTCGGATTCAGGGTGAGGGCACGGCAGGTACCCCCTGCAGATCTGAACCAATATCTCATGCATCTGAAGTCAGGGCGAGGATCCGACGTTGGCTCAGGTTGGAGTTTCTGTGCATGACGGCCCCTTCATGAAGGGAGCGGAATCTCGAGGCCATGGAGGTTTTCCACGTTGGGAGATGTGGGATGCCCCCATCAAGGATTCCTTCTGCGGGACAATTGAGACCTGTTGGACAGCTCCAGGACATCCCATATGGAATGACTCCAGAGCACCGTTCGAGGATGGATGCCTGGGAAGTCCGCCTCGCCTTCCAATTGTCTCCTAGCAACAAGACAGTTTAGATCTAATGGATCTGCGGGAGCAACCGGGGTGGCTGAGTTGAAATGCACTTTCCAGAGGATGGGTCCTAATGTGTGTTTGTGTCCATGAGGGCCTTGGAATGGGGAGGTGGCACCGGGACCCTGAAGTATTCTCCTAAGCTTTGGCATAGCTCCCATGCACAAGTTTCCTTGTGGAGACGAGATTTGTTCTGATGGGTGCCTCAGGAAATCCCCTCTGCTGGTATTGGAATCCAGGCTTTTGAGGAGACATGCCTGTAAACAAAAGCAATGGATCCGATAATGGCCTCGGGTCCTGTCTGGTTCAATCTTCTTGGTATGAGTGGAGGTAGATGAGTGGAGGAAGATGCTCAGCTGGTATCAACCGCCCTTTTTTGTCCCGGGCGACCTACACTATTGGGATGGCCTCAGGGACTTTGGAGGGTTCTCCTAATTTGTAAGATTTTTGACAATGGAATGGGAAGAATTCCCATGGATTGGGTGGGGGCAGTCCTAAAATGTGTCTCCAGGGGCCCCAGCCTGGAGGGAGTGTGGCCCAGGACTTTGAGGACAGAAGACTGAAAACACAAACTCAGCTTAAGTTTGGGGACGTAGGTATGGCACACCCGATCTACAAACCATGAGAAGAACTCTTCAGGATATGAAGAATGAGCGAGTCTGAGTCTCTTGCTCAGGCTTTTGTCTCTGGATTTTGTTTCAGCGATGGCCGTGGAATGTTGTGGAGGTCTCATGGGCCATGGACGAATCTTCCTCTCTGTGGATTTGGCCCGATCCCAATTGTTTTTCGTCAATCTGTGGGATGGGAGGACTCCTTTCAGGTTTGTTAACTCTGGTGTCCCACCAAAAGAGGAATTCCAAAGCAGAGCGCTGGGGAAGAGTGAAGGGACACCCCGAACTATGGTTAAAATTTGGGGCCTAGGGGCATGGCAAGCCCAATATGCTGTCTCTTCATATAGGCCCTGAGAGGGCTTACCTGAGGACTGGGCTCAGGCTGAGGGTCACAATGTGTGTTTGTGACCAATGTGGCACGCAAGCATGGGCTGGGCCTCATGGGCCACGCTTGTTTCAACTACACTGAACGTTGGACAACATGCCAAGCACAAGGTTTCTTGCCATGGGGAAAGAGTTCTGATTTCTGCATCATTTTCAACCCTGGGCAGTGGTTGGAGATAAGGTCTAGGTTCTGGAGCATGAAAACCGCAGTTGGGAAGAGATGACGACCTAAGGCCATGGCGGGTCCGAAGTGCTCAGTGTGCGGCCAGCTGTCTGGGTGGGACCAGGAGGTCCAGCCTCAGGCTGGGTCAGAAGGGGAAATAGTGCCCAGGTCAGCCTATATGTTTGGGGTACAGCCGATTGGCGTGCAGGTTGATCCTCATTTGGGGTTTCGGGGTAGCCCTGAGGACAATGTTTTACTTCTGTAGGGCAGGCAGAGTGCGGTATTGTAGTTCTGGATTGCCAAACTGGAGGGCTTGTGGGCCAGTAGTCTGAGGACGGAGTCTGAGAACCCAAGCTAGGCCTAGGTTTCTGGGTGAGGATATGGCAGGCACAATCTACAGACCTCAATAGAGATCTCGTGCATCTGAAGTCAGGGCAAGGATCAGACGATCGCTCAGGTTGGACTTTCTGCCCTGATGGCCCTTTCTTGAAGGGGGTTGGATCACGAGGACATGGGGGTTTTCCCACGATGGGAGTTGTGAGAAGCTCCAAACTGCAAAGATTCTTCTGCAGGACAATTGAGACCTGTTGGTTGGCTCCAGGCCAACGATTCCGAGCAAGGTTCTAAGGATGGATGGCTGGGTAGCCCACCTCGCATTCCAATTGTCTCCAAGCAACAAGACAGGTTAGATCTGCTGGATGTGGCGGGCAACCGAGGAGGCTGAGTTGAAATGGACTCTCCTGTGGATGTGTCCTAATATGTTTTTGTGTCTATGGAGACCTTGGAATGAAGCGGTGGCCCTGGGGCCCTGAAGGGTTCTCCTAAACAGAGGCTTTGACACAGCTCCAACGTGCATGTTTCCCATGTGTAGATGAGATTTGTTCTGATGGGTGAGTCAAGAAACAGCCATATGCTGGTATTGAAATCCAGGACTCTGAGGAGAGATGCCTGGAAACCAAAGCAATGGATCAGATTAGTGCCTAGGGGCCTGTTCGTTCCTTTTTACCTCTGGGGACATCAGTCTACGGGTCTGAATGCAGGTAGGTGCTTAGATGGGCTCAGATTGCCCCCTGTTTGTCCTGGGAAGCCACAACTATTGGGATGGCCTCAGGGACTTTGGATGTTATCCTATTAGTAGGGATGTGGCCATTGGAATGGGCACATACAATTCCCTTGGAGAGCGCAAGTACAGTCCTCAGGTTTGGCTCCAGGGCCCTGAGCCTGTAGGGTGTGTAGGCCAGAGCTGTTTGGACAGTTGTCTGAAAACACAAACTCGGCTTATGTTTTGGGTCATAGGTATGGCAGGACTGATCTACAGACCATGAGGAGAACACTTCGGGATATGAAAAAAGGGCGAGTGTGAGGCTCTTGCTCAAGTTTTTGTCTCTGGATATCGTGTCACTCATGGTCGTGAAATTGCCGGGTGACTTCATGGGAAATGGACGAGTCTTACTCTCTGGGGGTTCGGTCCCGTCCAAAGAGTTTGCGGTCATTCTGGGGATGGAAGAAGTCCGTTTTTTTGTTGTTGTTGTCGATTTGTTTCATTTTCTTTTTCAACCTCAGATGTCCCACCAAATGAGGGATTCCAGAGTAGAGCCCTGGGGTGGGGCGACGGGACAACCAGGAATCTGGTTAAAAATTGGGGACTAGGGACATGTCAAGCCCATTATGACATCTAATGGTCCAGCCACTGAGAGGACTTACTAGAGGACAGGACTCACGCTGAGGTCACAATGCGTGTTTATGCTCTCGTCGCACTCAAAAATGGGCGGGGCCTCAGGGTGAATGCTGTTTTCTCCTACACTGAACGTTGGACAACATGCCAACCACAAGGTTTCTTGCCATGGGTCAGGAAGAGTTCTGATTTCTGCATCACAGTCACCCGTGGGCAGTGATTGGAGATAAGGTCTAGGTTCTGAAGCCTGAAAACTGAGGTAGGGAAGAGATGATGACCTAAGGCCAGGGCGGGTCTGATGTGCTCAGGGTGCGGTCAGCTGTCTGGGTGTTGGTCAGCAGGTCCGGGCTCAGGTTGTGTCAGACAGTGCATTAGTGCCCAGGTTAGACTATATAATTTGGGTACATTCGAGTGCCGTGTAGGTTTATCTTCATTTAAGCTGCCTGGTCAGCTCATTAGGCAATATATTTTTTCTAGAGGGCAGGCACAGTGCTTCATTGTCGGTCCGGAATTGCCAAACATGAGGGCTTCGGGGCCAGGAGAGTGAGGACGGAAGTCTGAGAACACAAGCTAGACTTCGGATTCAGGGTGAGGGCACGGCAGGTACCCCCTGCAGATCTGAACCAATATCTCATGCATCTGAGGTCAGGGCGAGGATCCGACGTTGGCTCAGGTTGGAGTTTCTGTGCATGACGGCCCCTTCATGAAGGGAGCGGAACCTCGAGGCCATGGAGGTTTTCCACGTTGGGAGATGTGGGATGCCCCCATCAAGGATTCCTTCTGCGGGACAATTGAGACCTGTTGGACAGCTCCAGGACATCCCATATGGAATGACTCCAGAGCACCGTTCGAGGATGGATGCCTGGGAAGTCCGCCTCGCCTTCCAATTGTCTCCTAGCAACAAGACAATTTAGATCTAATGGATCTGCGGGAGCAACCGGGGTGGCTGAGTTGAAATGCACTTTCCAGAGGATGGGTCCTAATGTGTGTTTGTGTCCATGAGGGCCTTGGAATGGGGAGGTGGCACCGGGACCCTGAAGTATTCTCCTAAGCTTTGGCATAGCTCCCATGCACAAGTTTCCTTGTGGAGACGAGATTTGTTCTGATGGGTGCCTCAGGAAATCCCCTCTGCTGGTATTGGAATCCAGGCTTTTGAGGAGACATGCCTGTAAACAAAAGCAATGGATCCGATAATGGCCTCGGGTCCTGTCTGGTTCAATCTTCTTGGTATGAGTGGAGGTAGATGAGTGGAGGAAGATGCTCAGCTGGTATCAACCGCCCTTTTTTGTCCCGGGCGACCTACACTATTGGGATGGCCTCAGGGACTTTGGAGGGTTCTCCTAATTTGTAAGATTTTTGACAATGGAATGGGAAGAATTCCCATGGATTGGGTGGGGGCAGTCCTAAAATGTGTCTCCAGGGGCCCCAGCCTGGAGGGAGTGTGGCCCAGGACTTTGAGGACAGAAGACTGAAAACACAAACTCAGCTTAAGTTTGGGGACGTAGGTATGGCACACCCGATCTACAAACCATGAGAAGAACTCTTCAGGATATGAAGAATGAGCGAGTCTGAGTCGCTTGCTCAGGCTTTTGTCTCTGGATTTTGTTTCAGCGATGGCCGTGGAATGTTGGGGAGGTCTCATGGGCCATGACGAATCTTCCTCTCTGTGGATTTGGCCCGATCCCAATTGTTTTTCGTCAATCTGTGGGATGGGAGGACTCCTTTCAGGTTTGTTACCTCTGGTGTCCCACCAAAAGAGGAATTCCAAAGCAGAACCCTGGGGAAGGGTGAAGCGACACCCCGAACTATGGTTAAAATTTGGGGACTAGGGGCATGGCAAGCCCAATATGCTGTCTCTTCATATAGGCCCTGAGAGGCCTTACCTGAGGACTGGGCTCAGGCTGAGGGTCACAATGTGTGTTTGTGACCAATGTGGCACGCAAGCATGTGCTGGGCCTCATGGGCCACGCTTGTTTCAACTACACTGAACGTTGGACAACATGCCAAGCACAAGGTTTCTTGCCATGGGGAAAGAGTTCTGATTTCTGCATCATTTTCAACCCTGGGCAGTGGTTGGAGATAAGGTCTAGGTTCTGGAGCCTGAAAACCGCAGTTGGGAAGAGATGACGACCTAAGGCCATGGCGGGTCCGATGTGCTCAGTGTGCGGCCAGCTGTCTGGGTGGGACCAGGAGGTACAGGCTCAGGCTGGGTCAGAAGGGGAAATAGTGCCCAGGTCAGCCTATATGTTTGGGGTACAGCCGATTGGCATGCAGGTTGATCCTC
The DNA here is from genome assembly GCF_964662115.1 of Mustela nivalis. NCBI lineage: Eukaryota > Metazoa > Chordata > Mammalia > Carnivora > Mustelidae > Mustela > Mustela nivalis. Next base: position 97,584 of record NW_028135376.1, read on the forward strand.
ATTTGGGGTTTCGGGGTAGCCCTGAGGGCAATGTTTTACTTCTGTAGGGCAGGCAGAGTGCGGCATTGTAGTTCTGGATTGCCAAACTGGAGGGCTTGTGGGCCAGTAGTCTGAGGACCGAGTCTGAGAACCCAAGCTAGGCCTAGGTTTCTGGGTGAGGATATGGCAGGCACAATCTACAGACCTCAATAGAGATCTCGTGCATCTGAAGTCAGGGCAAGGATCAGACGATCGCTCAGGTTGGACTTTCTGCCCTGATGGCCCTTTCTTGAAGGGGGTTGGATCATGAGGACATGGGGGTTTTCCCACGATGGGAGTTGTGAGAAGCTCCAAACTGCAAAGATTCTTCTGCAGGACAATTGAGACCTGTTGGTTGGCTCCAGGCCAACGATTCCGAGCAGGGTTCTAAGGATGGATGGCTGGGTAGCCCACCTCGCATTCCAATTGTCTCCAAGCAACAAGACAGGTTAGATCTGCTGGATGTGGCGGGCAACCGAGGAGGCTGAGTTGAAATGGACTCTCCTGTGGGTGTGTCCTAATATGTTTTTGTGTCTATGGAGACCTTGGAATGAAGCGGTGGCCCTGGGGCCCTGACGGGTTCTCTTAAACAGAGGTTTTGACACAGCTCCAACGTGCATGTTTCCCATTTGTAGATGAGATTTGTTCTGATGGGTGAGTCAAGAAACAGCCATATGCTGGTATTGAAATCCAGGCCTCTGAGGAGAGATGCCTGGAAACCAAAGCAATGGATCCGATTAGTGCCTAGGGGCCTGTTCGTTCCTTTTTACCTCTGGGGACATCAGGCTACGGGTCTGAGTGCAGGTAGGTACTCAGATGGGCTCAGATTGCCCCCTGTTTGTCCTGGGAAGCCACAACTATTGGGATGGCCTCAGGGACTTTGGAGGATATCCTATTAGTAGGGTTGTGGCCATTGGAATGGGCACATACAATTCCCTTGGAGAGCGCAAGTACAGTCCTCAGGTTTGGCTCCAGGGCCCTGAGCCTGTAGGGTGTGTAGGCCAGAGCTGTTTGGACAGTTGTCTGAAAACACAAACTCGGCTTATGTTTTGGGTCATAGGTATGGCAGGACTGATCTACAGACCATCAGGAGAACACTTCAGGATATGAAAAAAAGGCGAGTGTGAGGCTCTCGCTCAAGTTTTTGTCTCTCGATATCGTGTCACTCATGGTCGTGAAATTGCCGGGGGACTTCATGGGAAATGGACGAGTCTTACTCTCTGGGGGTTCGGTCCCGTCCAAAGAGTTTGCGGTCATTCTGGGGATGGAAGAAGTCCGTTTTTTTGTTGTTGTTGTCGATTTGTTTCATTTGGTTTTTCAACCTCAGATGTCCCACCAAATGAGGGATTCCAGAGTAGAGCCCTGGGGTGGGGCGACTGGACAACCAGAAATCTGGTTAAAAATTGGGGACTAGGGACATGTCAAGCCCATTATGACATCTAATGGTCCAGCCAATGAGAGGACTTACTAGAGGACAGGACTCACGCTGAGGTCACAATGCGTGTTTATGCTCTCGTCGCACTCAAGAATGGTCGGGGCCTCAGGGTGAATGCTGTTTTCTCCTACACTGAACGTTGGACAACATGCCAACCACAAGGTTTCTTGCCATGGGTCAGGAAGAGTTCTGATTTCTGCATCACAGTCACCCGTGGGCAGTGATTGGAGATAAGGTCTAGGTTCTGAAGCCTGAAAACTGAGGTTGGGAAGAGATGATGACCTAAGGCCATGGCGGGATTTATGTTCTCAGTGTGCGGTCAGCTGTCTGGGTGTTGGTCAGCAGGTCCGGGCTCAGGTTGTGTTAGACAGTGCATTAGTGCCCAGGTTAGACTATATAATTTGGGTACATTCGAGTGCCGTGTAGGTTTATCTTCATTTAAGCTGCCTGGGCAGCTCATTAGGCAATATATTTTTTCTAGAGGGCAGGCAGAGTGCTTCATTGTCCGTCCAGAATTGCCAAACTTGAGGGCTTCGGGGCCAGGAGAGTGAGGACGGAAGTCTGAGAACACAAGCTAGTCTTCGGATTCAGGGTGAGGGCACGGCAGGTACCCCCTGCAGATCTGAACCAATATCTCATGCATCTGAAGTCAGGGCGAGGATCCGACGTTGGCTCAGGTTGGAGTTTCTGTGCATGACGGCCCCTTCATGAAGGGAGCAGAATCTCGAGGCCATGGAGGTTTTCCACGTTGGGAGATGTGGGATGCCCTCTTCAAGGATTCCTTCTGCGGGACAATTGAGACCTGTTGGACAGCTCCAGGACATCCCATATGGAATGACTCCAGAGCACCGTTCGAGGATGGATGCCTGGGAAGTCTGCCTCGCCTTCCAATTGTCTCCTAGCAACAAGACAGTTTAGATCTAATGGATCTGCGGGAGCAACCGGGGTGGCTGAGTTGAAATGCACTTTCCAGAGGATGGGTCCTAACGTGTGTTTGTGTCCATGGGGGCCTTGGAATGGGGAGGTGGCACCGGGACCCTGAAGTATTCTCCTAAGCTTTGGCATAGCTCCCATGCACAAGTTTCCTTGTGGAGACGAGATTTGTTCTGATGGGTGCCTCAGGAAATCCCCTCTGCTGGTATTGGAATCCAGGCTTTTGAGGAGACATGCCTGTAAACCAAAGCAATGGATCCGATAATGGCCTCGGGTCCTGTCTGGTTCAATCTTCTTGGTATGAGTGGAGGTAGATGAGTGGAGGTAGATGCTCAGCCGGTATCAATCGCCCTTTTTTGTCCCGGGCGAACTACACTATTGGGTTGGCCTCAGGGACTTTGGAGGGTTCTCCTAATTTGTACGATTTTTGACAATGGAATGGGCAGAATTCCCATGGATTGGGTGGGGGCAGTCCTAATGTGTGGCTCCAGGGGCCCCAGCCTGGAGGGAGTGTGGCCCAGGACTTTGAGGACAGAAGACTGAAAACACAAACTCAGCTTAAGTTTGGGGACGTAGGTATGGCACGCCCGATCTAAAAACCATGAGAAGAACTCTTCAGGATATGAAGAATGAGCGAGTCTGAATCGATTGCTCAGGCTTTTGTCTCTGGATTTTGTTTCAGCGATGGCCGTGGAATGTTGGGGAGGTCTCATGGGCCATGGACGAATCTTCCTCTCTGTGGATTTGGCCCGATCCCAATTGTTTTTCGTTAATCTGTGGGATGGGAGGACTCCTTTCAGGTTTGTTACCTCTGGTGTCCCACCAAAAGAGGAATTCCAAAGCAGAGCCCTGGGGAAGAGTGAAGGGACACCCCGAACTATGGTTAAAAATTGGGGCCTAGGGGCATGGCAAGCCCAATATGCTGTCTCTTCATATAGGCCCTGAGAGGCCTTACCTGAGGACTGGGCTCAGGCTGAGGGTCACAATGTGTGTTTGTGACCAATGTGGCCCGCAAGCATGGGCTGGGCCTCATGGGCCACGCTTGTTTCAACTACACTGAACGTTGGACAACATGCCAACCACAAGGTTTCTTGCCATGGGGAAAGAGTTCTGATTTCTGCATCATTTTCAACCCTGGGCAGTGGTTGGAGATAAGGTCTAGGTTCTGGAGCCTGAAAACCGCAGATGGGAAGAGATGACGACCTAAGGCCATGGCGGGTCCGATGTGCTCAGTGTGCGGCCAGCTGTCTGGGTGGGACCAGGAGGTCCAGGCTCAGGCTGGGTCAGAAGGGGAAATAGTGCCCAGGTCAGCCTATATGTTTGGGGTACAGCGGAATGGCGTGCAGGTTGATCCGCATTTGGGGTTTCGGGGATGCCCTGAGGGCAATGTTTTACTTCTGTAGGGCAGGCAGAGTGCGGCATTGTAGTTCTGGATTGCCAAACTGGAGGGCTTGTGGGCCAGTAGTCTGAGGACGGAGTCTGAGAACCCAAGCTAGGCCTAGGTTTCTGGGTGAGGATATGGCAGGCACAATCTACAGACCTCAATAGAGATCTCGTGCATCTGAAGTCAGGGCAAGGATCAGACGATCGCTCAGGTTGGACTTTCTGCCCTGATGGCCCTTTCTTGAAGGCGGTTGGATCACGAAGACATTGCGGTTTTCCCACGATGGGAGTTGTGAGAAGCTCCAAACTGCAAAGATTCCTCTGCAGGACAATTGAGACCTGTTGGTTGGCTCCAGGCCAACGATTCCTAGCAGGGTTCTAAGGATGGATGGCTGGGTAGCCCACCTCGCATTCCAATTGTCTCCAAGCAACAAGACAGGTTAGATCTGCTGGATGTGGGGGGCAACCGAGGAGGCTGAGTTGAAATGGACTCTCCTGTGGATGTGTCCAAATATGTTTTTGTGTCTATGGTGACCTTGGAATGAAGCGGTGGCCCTGGGGCCCTGAAGGGTTCTCCTAAACAGAGGCTTTGACACAGCTCCAACGTGCATGTTTCCCATGTGTAGATGAGATTTGTTCTGATGGGTGAGTCAAGAAACAGCCATATGCTGGTATTGAAATCCAGGCCTCTGAGGAGAGTTTCCTGGAAACCAAAGCAATGGATCAGATTAGTGCCTAGGGGCCTGTTCGTTCCTTTTTACCTCTGGGGACATCAGTCTACGGGTCTGAGTGCAGGTAGGTGCTCACATGGGCTCAGATTGCCCCTGTTTGTACTGGGAAGCCACAATTATTGGGATGGCCTCAGGGACTTTGGAGGTTATCCTATTAGTAGGGTTGTGGCCATTGGAATGGGCACATACAATTCCCTTGGAGAGGGCAAGTACAGTCCTCAGGTTTGGCTCCAGGGCCCTGAGCCTGTAGGGTGTGTAGGCCAGAGCTGTTTGGACAGTTGTCTGAAAACACAAACTCGGCTTATGTTTTGGGTCATAGGTATGGCAGGACTGATCTACAGACCATGAGTAGAACACTTCGGGAAATGAAAAAAGGGCGAGTGTGAGGCTCTTGCTCAAGTTTTTGTCTCTGGATATCGTGTCACTCATGGTCGTGAAATTGCCGGGTGACTTCATGGGAAATGGACGAGTCTTACTCTCTGGGGGTTCGGTCCCGTCCAAAGAGTTTGCGGTCATTCTGGGGATGGAAGAAGTCCGTTTTTTTGTTGTTGTTGTCGATTTGTTTCATTTGGTTTTTCAACCTCAGATGTCCCACCAAATGAGGGATTCCAGAGTAGAGCCCTGGGGTGGGGCGACTGGACAACCAGAAATCTGGTTAAAAATTGGGGACTAGGGACATGTCAAGCCCATTATGACATCTAATGGACCAGCCACTGAGAGGACTTACTAGAGGACAGGACTCACGCTGAGGTCACAATGCGTGTTTATGCACTGGTCGCACTCAAGAATGGGCGGGGCCTCAGGGTGAATGCTGTTTTCTCCTACACTGAACGTTGGACAACATGCCAACCACAAGGTTTCTTGCCATGGGTCAGGAAGAGTTTTGATTTCTGCATCACAGTCACCCGTGGGCAGTGATTGGAGATAAGGTCTAGGTTCTGAAGCCTGAAAACTGAGGTAGTAAAGAGATGATGACCTAAGGCCAGGGCGGGCCTGATGTGCTCAGGGTGCGGTCAGCTGTCTGGGTGTTGGTCAGCAGGTCCGGGCTCAGGTTGTGTCAGACAGTGCATTAGTGCCCAGGTTAGACTATATAATTTGGGTACATTCGAGTGCCGTGTAGGTTTATCTTCATTTAAGCTGCCTGGTCAGCTCATTAGGCAATATATTTTTTCTAGAGGGCAGGCAGAGTTCTTCATTGTATGTCCGGAATTGCCAAACCTGAGGGCTTCGGGGCCATGAGAGTGAGGACGGAAGTCTTAGAACACAAGCTAGACTTCGGATTCAGGGTGAGGGCATGGCAGGTACCCACTGTAGATCTGAACCAATATCTCATGCATCTGAGGTCAGGGCGAGGATCCGATGTTGGCTCAGTTTGGAGTTTCTGTGCATGACGGCCCCTTCATGAAGGGAGCGGAATCTCGAGGCCATGGAGGTTTTCCATGTTGGGAGATGTGGGATGCCCCCTTCAAGGATTCCTTCTGCGGGACAATTGAGACTTGTTGGACAGCTCCAGGACATCCCATATGGAATGACTCCAGAGCACCGTTCGAGGATGGATGCCTGGGAAGTCTGCCTCGCCTTCCAATTGTCTCCTAGCAACAAGACAGTTTAGATCTAATGGATCTGCGGGAGCAACCGGGGTGGCTGAGTTGAAATGCACTTTCCAGAGGATGGGTCCTAATATGTGTTTGTGTCCATGAGGGCCTTGGAATGGGGAGGTGGCACCGGGACCCTGAAGTATTCTCCTAAGCTTTGGCATAGCACCCATGCACAAGTTTCCTTGTGGAGACGAGATTTGTTCTGATGGGTGCCTCAGGAAATCCCCTCTGCTGGTATTGGAATCCAGGCTTTTGAGGAGACATGCCTGTAAACCAAAGCAATGGATCCGATAATGGCCTCGGGTCCTGTCTGGTTCAATCTTCTTGGTATGAGTGGAGGTAGATGAGTGGAGGAAGTTGCTCAGCTGTTATCAACCGCCTTTTTTGTATCGGGCGACCTACACTATTGTGATGGCCTCAGGGACTTTGGAGGGTTCTCCTAATTTGTACGATTTTTGACAATGGAATTGGCAGAATTCCCATGGATTGGGTGGGGGCAGTCCTAATGTGTGGCTCCAGGGGCCCCAGCCTGGAGGGAGTGTGGCCCAGGACTTTGAGGACAGAAGACTGAAAACACAAACTCAGCTTAAGTTTGGGGACGTAGGTATGGCACGCCCGATCTACAAACCATGAGAAGAACTCTTCAGGATATGAAGAATGAGCGAGTCTGAGTCGCTTGCTCAGGCTTTTGTCTCGGGATTTTGTTTCAGCGATGGCCGTGGAATTTTGGGGAGTTCTCATGGGCCATGGATGAATCTTCCTCTCTGTGGATTTGGCCCGATCCCAATTGTTTTTCGTCAATCTGTGGGATGGGAGGACTCCTTTCTGGTTTGTTACCTCTGGTGTCCCACCAAAAGAGGAATTCCAAAGCAGAGCCCTGGGGAAGAGTGAAGGGACACCCCGAACTATGGTTAAAAATTGGGGCCTAGGGGCATGGCAAGCCCAATATGCTGTCTCTTCATATAGGCCCTGAGAGGCCTTACCTGAGGACTGGGCTCAGGCTGAGGGTCACAATGTGTGTTTGTGACCAATGTGGCCCGCAATCATGGGCTGGGCCTCATGGGCCACGCTTGTTTCAACTACACTGAACGTTGGACAACATGCCAAGCACAAGGTTTCTTGCCATGGGGAAAGAGTTCTGATTTCTGCATCATTTTCAACCCTGGGCAGTGGTTGGAGATAAGTTCTAGGTTCTGGAGCCTGAAAACCGCATTTGGGAAGAGATGACGACCTAAGGCCATGGCGGGACCGATGTGCTCAGTGTGCGGCAAGCTGTCTGGGTGGGACTAGGAGGTCCAGGCTCAGGCTGGGTCAGAAGGGGAAATAGTGCCCAGGTCAGCCTATATGTTTGGGGTACAGCCGAATGGCGTGCAGGTTGATCCTCATTTGGGGATTCGGGGTAGCCCTGAGGGCAATGTTTTACTTCTGTAGGGCAGGCAGAGTGCGGCATTGTAGTTCTGGATTGCCAAACTGGAGGGCTTGTGGGCCAGTAGTCTGAGGACGGAGTCTGAGAACCCAAGCTAGGCCTAGGTTTCTGGGTGAGAATATGGCAGGCACAATCTACAGACCTCAATAGAGATCTCGTGCATCTGAAGTCAGGGCAAGGATCAGACGATCGCTCAGGTTGGACTTTCTGCCCTGATGGCCCTTTCTTGAAGGGGGTTGGATCACGAGGACATGGGGGTTTTCCCACGATGGGAGTTGTGAGAAGCTCCAAACTGCAAAGATTCTTCTGCAGGACAATTGAGACCTGTTGGTTGGCTCCAGGCCAACGATTCCTAGCAGGGTTCCAAGGATGGATGGCTGGGTAGCCCACCTCGCATTCCAATTGTCTCCAAGCAACAAGACAGGTTAGATCTGCTGGATGTGGGGGGCAACCGAGGAGGCTGAGTTGAAATGGACTCTCCTGTGGATGTGTCCTAATATGTTTTTGTGTCTATGGAGACCTTGGAATGAAGCGGTGGCCCTGGGGCCCTGAAGGGTTCTCCTAAACAGAGGCTTTGACACAGCTCCAACGTGCATGTTTCCCATATGTAGATGAGATTAGTTCTGATGGGTGAGTCAAGAAAAAGCCATATGCTGGTATTGAAATCCAGGCCTCTGAGGAGAGATGCCTGGAAACCAAAGCAATGGATCAGATTAGTGCCTAGGGGCCTGTTCGTTCCTTTTTACCTCTGGGGACATCAGTCTACGGGTCTGAGTGCAGGTAGGTGCTCAGATGGGCTCAGATTGCCCCTGTTTGTCCTGGGAAGCCACAACTTTTGGGATGGCCTCAGGGACTTTGGAGGTTATCCTGTTAGTAGGGTTGTGTCCATTGGAATGGGCACATACAATTCCCTTGGAGAGGGCAAGTACAGTCCTCAGGTTTGGCTCCAGGGCCCTGAACCTGTAGGGTGTGTAGGCCAGAGCTGTTTGGACAGTTGTCTGTAAACACAAACTCGGCTTATGTTTTGGGTCATAGGTATGGCAGGACTGATCTACAGACCATGAGGAGAACACTTCGGGATATGAAAAAAGGGCGAGTGTGAGGCTCTTGCTCAAGTTTTTGTCTCTGGATATCGTGTCACTCATGGTCGTGAAATTGCCGGGTGACTTCATGGGAAATGGACGAGTCTTACTCTCTGGGGGTTCGGTCCCGTCCAAAGAGTTTGGGGTCATTCTGGGGATGGAAGAAGTCCGTTTTTTTGTTGTTGTTGTCGATTTGTTTCATTTTGTTTTTCAACCTCAGATGTCCCACCAAATGAGGGATTCCAGAGTAGAGCCCTGGGGTGGGGCGACTGGACAACCAGAAATCTGGTTAAAAATTGGGGACTAGGGACATGTCAAGCCCATTATGACATCTAATGGTCCAGCCACTGAGAGGACTTACTAGAGGACAGGACTCACGCTGAGGTCACAATGCGTGTTTATGCTCTCGTCGCACTCAAGAATGGGCGGGGCCTCAGGGTGAATGCTGGTTTCTCCTACACTGAACGTTGGACAACATGCCAACCTCAAGGTTTCTTGCCATGGGTCAGGAAGAGTTCTGATTTCTGCATCACAGTCACCCGTGGGCAGTGATTGGAGATAAGGTCTAGGTTCTGAAGCCTGAAAACTGAGGTAGGGAAGAGATGATGACCTAAGGCCAGGGCGGGTCTGATGTGCTCAGGGTGCGGTCAGCTGTCTGGGTGTTGGTCAGCAGGTCCGGGCTCAGGTTGTGTCAGACAGTGCATTAGTGCCCAGGTTAGACTATATAATTTGGGTACATTCGAGTGCCGTGTAGGTTTATCTTCATTTAAGCTGCCTGGTCAGCTCATTAGGCAATATATTTTTTCTAGAGGGCAGGCAGAGTTCTTCATTGTTGGTCTGGAATTGCCAAACTTGAGGGCTTCGGGGCCAGGAGAGTGAGGACGGAAGTCTGAGAACACAAGCTAGACTTCGGATTCAGGGTGAGGCCACGGCAGGTACCCCCTGCAGATCTGAACCAATATCTCATGCATCTGAGGTCAGGGCGAGGATCCGACGTTGGCTCAGGTTGGAGTTTCTGTGCATGACGGCCCCTTCATGAAGGGAGCGGAATCTCGAGGCCATGGAGGTTTTCCACGTTGGGAGATGTGGGATGCCCCCTTCAGGATTCCTTCTGCGGGACAATTGAGACCTGTTGGACAGCTCCAGGACATCCCATATGGAATGACTCCAGAGCACCGTTCGAGGATGGATGCCTGGGAAGTCCGCCTCGCCTTCCAATTGTCTCCTAGCAACAAGACAGTTTAGATCTAATGGATCTGCGGGAGCAACCGAGGTGGCTGAGTTGAAATGCACTTTCCAGAGGTTGGGTCCTAATGTGTGTTTGTGTCCATGAGGGCCTTGGAATGGGGAGGTGGCACCGGGACCCTGAAGTATTCTCCCAAGCTTTGGCATAGCACCCATGCACAAGTTTCCTTGTGGAGACGAGATTTGTTCTGATGGGTGCCTCAGGAAATCCCCTCTGCTGGTATTGGAATCCAGGCTTTTGAGGAGACATGCCTGTAAACCAAAGCAATGGATCCGATAATGGCCTCGGGTCCTATCTGGTTCAATCTTCTTGGTATGAGTGGAGGTAGATGAGTGGAGGAAGATGCTCAGCTGTTATCAACCGCCTTTTTTGTATCGGGCGACCTACACTATTGGGATGGCCTCAGGGACTTTGGAGGGTTCTCCTAATTTGTACGATTTTTGACAATGGAATGGGCAGAATTCCCATGGATTGGGTGGGGGCAGTCCTAATGTGTGGCTCCAGGGGCCCCAGCCTGGAGGGAGTGTGGCCCAGGACTTTGAGGACAGAAGACTGAAAACACAAACTCAGCTTAAGTTTGGGGACGTAGGTATGGCACGCCCGATCTACAAACCATGAGAAGAACTCTTCAGGATATGAAGAAAGAGCGAGTCTGAGTCGCTTGCTCAGGCTTTTGTTCGGGATTTTGTTTCAGCGATGGCCGTGGAATGTTGGGGAGTTCTCATGGGCCATGGACGAATCTTCCTCTCTGTGGATTTGGCCCGATCCCAATGTTTTTCGTTAATCTGTGGGATGGGAGGACTCCTTTCAGGTTTGTTACCTCTGGTGTCCCACCAAAAGAGGAATTCCAAAGCAGAGCCCTGTGGAAGAGTGAAGGGACACCCCGAACTATGGTTAAAAATTGGGGCCTAGGGGCATGGCAAGCCCAATATGCTGTCGCTTCATATAGGCCCTGAGAGGCCTTATCTGAGGACTGGCCTCAGGCTGAGGGTCCCAATGTGTGTTTGTGACCAATGTGGCCCGCAAGCATGGGCTGGGCCTCATGGGCCACGCTTGTTTCAACTACACTGAACGTTGGACAACATGCCAAGCACAAGGTTTCTTGCCATGGGGAAAGAGTTCTGATTTCTGCATCATTTTCAACCCTGGGCAGTGGTTGGAGATAAGGTCTAGGTTCTGGAGCCTGAAAACCGCAGTTGGGAAGAGATGACGACCTAAGGCCATGGCGGGTCCGATGTGCTCAGTGTGCGGCCAGCTGTCTGGGTGGGACCAGGAGGTCCAGGCTCAGGCTGGGTCAGAAGGGGAAATAGTGCCCAGGTCAGCCTATATGTTTGGGGTACAGCGGAATGGCGTGCAGGTTGATCCGCATTTGGGGTTTCGGGGAAGCCCTGAGGGCAATGTTTTACTTCTGTAGTGCAGGCAGAGTGCGGCATTGTAGTTCTGGATTGCCAAACTGGAGGGCTTGTGGGCCAGTAGTCTGAGGACGGAGTCTGAGAACCCAAGCTAGGCCTAGGTTTCTGGGTGAGGATATGGCAGGCACAATCTACAGACCTCAATAGAGATCTCGTGCATCTGAAGTCAGGGCAAGGATCAGACGATCGCTCAGGTTGGACTTTCTGCCCTGATGGCCCTTTCTTGAAGGGGGTTGGATCACGAAGACATTGCGGTTTTCCCACGATGGGAGTTGTGAGAAGCTCCAAACTGCAAAGATTCCTCTGCAGGACAATTGAGACCTGTTGGTTGGCTCCAGGCCAACGATTCCTAGCAGGGTTCTAAGGATGGATGGCTGGGTAGCCCACCTCGCATTCCAATTGTCTCCAAGCAACAAGACAGGTTAGATCTGCTGGATGTGGGGGGCAACCGAGGAGGCTGAGTTGAAATGGACTCTCCTGTGGATGTGTCCTAATATGTTTTTGTGTCTATGGAGACCTTGGAATGAAGCGGTGGCCCTGGGGCCCTGAAGGGTTCTCCTAAACAGAGGCTTTGACACAGCTCCAACGTGCATGTTTTCCATGTGTAGATGAGATTTGTTCTGATGGGTGAGTCAAGAAACAGCCATATGCTGGTATTGAAATCCAGGCCTCTGAGGAGAGTTTCCTGGAAACCAAAGCAATGGATCAGATTAGTGCCTAGGGGCCTGTTCGTTCCTTTTTACCTCTGGGGACATCAGTCTACGGGTCTGAGTGCAGGTAGGTGCTCAGATGGGCTCAGATTGCCCCTGTTTGTACTGGGAAGCCACAATTATTGGGATGGCCTCAGGGACTTTGGAGGTTATCCTATTAGTAGGGTTGTGGCCATTGGAATGGGCACATAGAATTCCCTTGGATAGGGCAAGTACAGTCCTCAGGTTTGGCTCCAGGGCCCTGAGCCTGTAGGGTGTGTAGGCCAGAGCTGTTTGGACAGTTGTCTGAAAACACAAACTCGGCTTATGTTTTGGGTCATAGGTATGGCAGGACTGATCTACAGACCATGAGTAGAACACTTCGGGAAATGAAAAAAGGGCGAGTGTGAGGCTCTTGCTCAAGTTTTTGTCTCTGGATATCGTGTCACTCATGGTCGTGAAATTGCCGGGTGACTTCATGGGAAATGGACGAGTCTTACTCTCTGGGGGTTCGGTCCCGTCCAAAGAGTTTGCGGTCATTCTGGGGATGGAAGAAGTCCGTTTTTTTGTTGTTGTTGTCGATTTGTTTCATTTGGTTTTTCAACCTCAGATGTCCCACTAAATGAGGGATTCCAGAGTAGAGCCCTGGGGTGGGGCGACTGGACAACCAGAAATCTGGTTAAAAATTGGGGACTAGGGACATGTCAAGCCCATTATGACATCTAATGGTCCAGCCACTGAGAGGACTTACTAGAGGACAGGACTCACGCTGAGGTCACAATGCGTGTTTATGCTCTCGTCGCACTCAAGAATGGGCGGGGCCTCAGGATGAATGCTGGTTTCTCCTACACTGAACGTTGGACAACATGCCAACCACAAGGTTTCTTGCCATGGGTCAGGAAGAGTTTTGATTTCTGCATCACAGTCACCCGTGGGCAGTGATTGGAGATAAGGTCTAGGTTCTGAAGCCTGAAAACTGAGGTAGTAAAGAGATGATGACCTAAGGCCAGGGCGGGCCTGATGTGCTCAGGGTGCGGTCAGCTGTCTGGGTGTTGGTCAGCAGGTCCGGGCTCAGGTTGTGTCAGACAGTGCATTAGTGCCCAGGTTAGACTATATAATTTGGGTACATTCGAGTGCCGTGTAGGTTTATCTTCATTTAAGCTGCCTGGTCAGCTCATTAGGCAATATATTTTTTCTAGAGGGCAGGCAGAGTTCTTCATTGTAGGTCCGGAATTGCCAAACCTGAGGGCTTCGGGGCCAGGAGAGTGAGGACGGAAGTCTGAGAACACAAGCTAGACTTTGGATTCAGGGTGAGGGCACGGCAGGTACCCACTGTAGATCTGAACCAATATCTCATGCATCTGAGGTCAGGGCGAGGATCCGACGTTGGCTCAGGTTGGAGTTTCTGTGCATGACGGCCCCTTCATGAAGGGAGCGGAATCTCGAGGCCATGGAGGTTTTCCACCTTGGGAGATGTGGGATGCCCCCTTCAAGGATTCCTTCTGCGGGACAATTGAGACTTGTTGGACAGCTCCAGGACATCCCATATGGAATGACTCCAGAGCACCGTTCGAGGATGGATGCCTGGGAAGTCTGCCTCGCCTTCCAATTGTCTCCTAGCAACAAGACAGTTTAGATCTAATGGATCTGCGGGAGCAACCGGGGTGGCTGAGTTGAAATGCACTTTCCAGAGGATGGGTCCTAATGTGTGTTTGTGTCCATGAGGGCCTTGGAATGGGGAGGTGGCACCGGGACCCTGAAGTATTCTCCTAAGCTTTGGCATAGCACCCATGCACAAGTTTCCTTGTGGAGATGAGATTTGTTCTGATGGGTGCCTCAGGAAATCCCCTCTGCTGGTATTGGAATCCAGGCTTTTGAGGAGACATGCCTGTAAACCAAAGCAATGGATCCGATAATGGCCTCGGGTCCTATCTGGTTCAATCTTCTTGGTATGAGTGGAGGTAGATGAGTGGAGGAAGTTGCTCAGCTGTTATCAACCGCCTTTTTTGTATCGGGCGACCTACACTATTGGGATGGCCTCAGGGACTTTGGAGGGTTCTCCTAATTTGTACGATTTTTGACAATGGAATTGGCAGAATTCCCATGGATTGGGTGGGGGCAGTCCTAATGTGTGGCTCCAGGGGCCCCAGCCTGGAGGGAGTGTGGCCCAGGACTTTGAGGACAGAAGACTGAAAACACAAACTCAGCTTAAGTTTGGGGACGTAGGTATGGCACGCCCGATCTACAAACCATGAGAAGAACTCTTCAGGATATGAAGAATGAGCGAGTCTGAGTCGCTTGCTCAGGCTTTTGTCTCGGGATTTTGTTTCAGCGATGGCCGTGGAATTTTGGGGAGTTCTCATGGGCCATGGATGAATCTTCCTCTCTGTGGATTTGGCCCGATCCCAATTGTTTTTCGTCAATCTGTGGGATGGGAGGACTCCTTTCTGGTTTGTTACCTCTGGTGTCCCACCAAAAGAGGAATTCCAAAGCAGAGCCCTGGGGAAGAGTGAAGGGACACCCCGAACTATGGTTAAAAATTGGGGCCTAGGGGCATGGCAAGCCCAATATGCTGTCTCTTCATATAGGCCCTGAGAGGCCTTACCTGAGGACTGGGCTCAGGCTGAGGGTCACAATGTGTGTTTGTGACCAATGTGGCCCGCAAGCATGGGCTGGGCCTCATGGGCCACGCTTGTTTCAACTACACTGAACGTTGGACAACATGCCAAGCACAAGGTTTCTTGCCATGGGGAAAGAGTTCTGATTTCTGCATCATTTTCAACCCTGGGCAGTGGTTGGAGATAAGTTCTAGGTTCTGGAGCCTGAAAACCGCATTTGGGAAGAGATGACGACCTAAGGCCATGGCGGGACCGATGTGCTCAGTGTGCGGCAAGCTGTCTGGGTGGGACTAGGAGGTCCAGGCTCAGGCTGGGTCAGAAGGGGAAATAGTGCCCAGGTCAGCCTATATGTTTGGGGTACAGCCGAATGGCGTGCAGGTTGATCCTCATTTGGGGATTCGGGGTAGCCCTGAGGGCAATGTTTTACTTCTGTAGGGCAGGCAGAGTGCGGCATTGTAGTTCTGGATTGCCAAACTGGAGGGCTTGTGGGCCAGTAGTCTGAGGACGGAGTCTGAGAACCCAAGCTAGGCCTAGGTTTCTGGGTGAGGATATGGCAGGCACAATCTACAGACCTCAATAGAGATCTCGTGCATCTGAAATCAGGGCAAGGATCAGACGATCGCTCAGGTTGGACTTTCTGCCCTGATGGCCCTTTCTTGAAGGGGGTTGGATCACGAGGACATGGGGGTTTTCCCACGATGGGAGTTGTGAGAAGCTCCAAACTGCAAAGATTCTTCTGCAGGACAATTGAGACCTGTTGGTTGGCTCCAGGCCAACGATTCCTAGCAGGGTTCCAAGAATGGATGGCTGGGTAGCCCACCTCGCATTCCAACTGTCTCCAAGCAACAAGACAGGTTAGATCTGCTGGATGTGGGGGGCAACCGAGGAGGCTGAGTTGAAATGGACTCTCCTGTGGATGTGCCCTAATATGTTTTTGTGTCTATGGAGACCTTGGAATGAAGCGGTGGCCCTGGGGCCCTGAAGGGTTCTCCTAAACAGAGGCTTTGACACAGCTCCAACGTGCATGTTTCCCATGTGTAGATGAGATTAGTTCTGATGGGTGAGTCAAGAAAAAGCCATATGCTGGTATTGAAATCCAGGCCTCTGAGGAGAGATGCCTGGAAACCAAAGCAATGGATCAGATTAGTGCCTAGGGGCCTGTTCGTTCCTTTTTACCTCTGGGGACATCAGTCTACGGGTCTGAGTGCAGGTAGGTGCTCAATGGGCTCAGATTGCCCCTGTTTGTCCTGGGAAGCCACAACTTTTGGGATGGCCTCAGGGACTTTGGAGGTTATCCTATTAGTAGGGTTGTGGCCATTGGAATGGGCACATACAATTCCCTTGGAGAGGGCAAGTACAGTCCTCAGGTTTGGCTCCAGGGCCCTGAGCCTGTAGGGTGTGTAGGCCAGAGCTGTTTGGACAGTTGTCTGTAAACACAAACTCGGCTTATGTTTTGGGTCATAGGTATGGCAGGACTGATCTACAGACCATGAGGAGAACACTTCGGGATATGAAAAAAGGGCGAGTGTGAGGCTCTTGCTCAAGTTTTTGTCTCTGGATATCGTGTCACTCATGGTCGTGAAATTGCCGGGTGACTTCATGGGAAATGGACGAGTCTTACTCTCTGGGGGTTCGGTCCCGTCCAAAGAGTTTGGGGTCATTCTGGGGATGGAAGAAGTCCGTTTTTTTGTTGTTGTTGTCGATTTGTTTCATTTTGTTTTTCAACCTCAGATGTCCCACCAAATGAGGGATTCCAGAGTAGAGCCCTGGGGTGGGGCGACTGGACAACCAGAAATCTGGTTAAAAATTGGGGACTAGGGACATGTCAAGCCCATTATGACATCTAATGGTCCAGCCACTGAGAGGACTTACTAGAGGACAGGACTCACGCTGAGGTCACAATGCGTGTTTATGCTCTCGTCGCACTCAAGAATGGGCGGGGCCTCAGTGTGAATGCTGTTTTCTCCTACACTGAACGTTGAACAACATGCCAACCACAAGGTTTCTTGCCATGGGTCAGGAAGAGTTCTGATTTCTGCATCACAGTCACCCGTGGGCAGTGATTGGAGATAAGGTCTAGGTTCTGAAGCCTGAAAACTGAGGTAGGGAAGAGATGATGACCTAAGGCCAGGGCGGGTCTGATGTGCTCAGGGTGCGGTCAGCTGTCTGGGTGTTGGTCCGCAGGTCCGGGCTCAGGTTGTGTCAGACAGTGCATTAGTGCCCAGGTTAGACTATATAATTTGGGTACATTCGAGTGCCGTGTAGGTTTATCTTCATTTAAGCTGCCTGGTCAGCTCATTAGGCAATATATTTTTTCTAGAGGGCAGGCAGAGTTCTTCATTGTCGGTCCGGAATTGCCAAACTTGAGGGCTTCGGGGCCAGGAGAGTGAGGACGGAAGTCTGAGAACACAAGCTAGACTTCGGATTCAGGGTGAGGCCACGGCAGGTACCCCCTGCAGATCTGAACCAATATCTCATGCATCTGAGGTCAGGGCGAGGATCCGACGTTGGCTCAGGTTGGAGTTTCTGTGCATGACGGCCCCTTCATGAAGGGAGCGGAATCTCGAGGCCATGGAGGTTTTCCACGTTGGGAGATGTGGGATGCCCCCTTCAGGATTCCTTCTGCGGGACAATTGAGACCTGTTGGACAGCTCCAGGACATCCCATATGGAATGACTCCAGAGCACTGTTCCAGGATGGATGCCTGGGAAGTCCGCCTCGCCTTCCAATTGTCTCCTAGCAACAAGACAGTTTAGATCTAATGGATCTGCGGGAGCAACCGGGGTGGCTGAGTTGAAATGCACTTTCCAGAGGATGGGTCCTAACGTGTGTTTGTGTCCATGAGGGCCTTGGAATGGGAGGTGGCACCGGGACCCTGAAGTATTCTCCTAAGCTTTGGCATAGCTCCCATGCACAAGTTTCCTTGTGGAGACGAGATTTGTTCTGATGGGTGCCTCAGGAAATCCCCTCTGCTGGTATTGGAATCCAGGCTTTTGAGGAGACATGCCTGTAAACCAAAGCAATGGATCCGATAATGGCCTCGGGTCCTGTCTGGTTCAATCTTCTTGGTATGAGTGGAGGTAGATGAGTGGAGGAAGATGCTCAGCTGGTATCAACCGCCCTTTTTTGTCCCGGGCGACCTACACTATTGGGATGACCTCAGGGACTTTGGAGGGTTCTCCTAATTTGTACGATTTTTGACAATGGAATGGGCAGAATTCCCATGGATTGGGTGGGGGCAGTCCTAGTGTGTGGCTCCAGGGGCCCCAGCCTGGAGGGAGTGTGGCCCAGGACTTTGAGGACAGAAGACTGAAAACACAAACTCAGCTTAAGTGTGGGCACGTAGGTATGGCACGCCCGATCTACAAACCATGAGAAGAACTCTTCAGGATATGAAGAAAGAGCGAGTCTGAGTCGCTTGATCAGGCTTTTGTCTCGGGATTTTGTTTCAGCGATGGCCGTGGAATGTTGGGGCGGTCTCATGGGCCATGGATGATACTTCCTCTCTGTGGATTTGGCCCGATCCCAATTGTTTTTCGTCAATCTGTGGGATGGGAGGACTCCTTTCAGGTTTGTTACCTCAGGTGTCCCACCAAAAGAGGAATTCCAAAGCAGAGCCCTGGGGAAGAGTGAAGGGACACCCCGAACTATGGTTAAAAATTGGGGCCTAGGGGCATGGCAAGCCCAATATGCTGTCTCTTCATATAGGCCCTGAGAGGCCTTACCTGAGGACTGGGCTCAGGCTGAGGGTCACAATGTGTGTTTGTGACCAATGTGGCCCGCAAGCATGGGCTGGGCCTCATGGGCCACGCTTGTTTCAACTACACTGAACGTTGGACAACATGCCAAGCACAAGGTTTCTTGCCATGGGGAAAGAGTTCTGATTTCTCCATCATTTTCAACCCTGGGCAGTGGTTGGAGATAAGGTCTAGGTTCTGGAGCCTGAAAACCGCAGTTGGGAAGAGATGACGACCTAAGGCCATGGCGGGTCCGATGTGCTCAGTGTGCGGCCAGCTGTCTGGGTGGGACCAGGAGGTCCAGGCTCAGGCTGGGTCAGAAGGGGAAATAGTGCCCAGGTCAGCCTATATGTTTGGGGTACAGCCGATTGGCGTGCAGGTTGATCCTCATTTGGGGTTTCGGGGTAGCCCTGAGGGCAATGTTTTACTTCTGTAGGGCAGGCAGAGTGCGGCATTGTAGTTCTGGATTGCCAACTGGAGGGCTTGTGGGCCAGTAGTCTGAGGATGGAGTAGGAGAACCCAAGCTAGGCCTAGGTTTCTGGGTGAGGATATGGCAGGCACAATCTACAGACCTCAATAGAGATCTCGTGCATCTGAAGTCAGGGCAAGGATCAGACGATCGCTCAGGTTGGACTTTCTGCCCTGATGGCCCTTTCTTGAAGGGGGTTGGATCACGAGGACATGGGGGTTTTCCCACGATGGGAGTTGTGAGAAGCTCCAAACTGCAAAGATTCATCTGCAGGACAATTGAGACCTGTTGGTTGGCTCCAGGCCAACGATTCCTAGCAGGGTTCTAAGGATGGATGGCTGGGTAGCCCACCTCGCATTCCAATGGTCTCCAAGCAACAAGACAGGTTAGATCTGCTGGATGTGGGGGGCAACCGAGGAGGCTGAGTTGAAATGGACTCTCCTGTGGATGTGTCCTAATATGTTTTTGTGTCTATGGAGACCTTGGAAAGAAGCGGTGGCCCTGGGGCCCTGAAGGGTTCTCCTAAACAGAGGCTTTGACACAGCTCCAACGTGCATGTTTCCCATGTGTAGATGAGATTTGTTCTGATGGGTGAGTCAAGAAACAGCCATATGCTGGTATTGAAATCCAGGCCTCTGAGGAGAGATGCCTGGAAACCAAAGCAATGGATCAGATTAGTGCCTAGGGGCCTGTTCGTTCCTTTTTACCTCTGGGGACATCAGTCTACGGGTCTGAGTGCAGGTAGGTGCTCAGATGGGCTCAGATTGCCCCTGTTTGTCCTGGGAAGCCACAACTATTGGGATGGCCTCAGGGACTTTGGAGGTTATCCTATTAGTAGGGTTGTGGCAATTGGAATGGGCACATACAATTCCCTTGGAGAGGGCAAGTACAGACCTCAGGTTTGGCTCCAGGGCCCTGAGCCTGTAGGGTGTGTAGGCCAGAGCTGTTTGGACAGTTGTCTGAAAACACAAACTCGGCTTATGTTTTGGGTCATAGGTATGGCAGGACTGATCTACAGAACATGAGGAGAACACTTCGGGATATGAAAAAAGGGCGAGTGTGAGGCTCTTGCTCACGTTTTTGTCTCTGGATATCGTGTCACTCATGGTCGTGAAATTGCCGGGTGACTTCATGGGAAATGGACGAGTCTTACTCTCTGGGGGTTCGGTCCCGTCCAAAGAGTTTGCGGTCATTCTGGGGATGGAAGAAGTCCGTTTTTTTGTTGTTGTTGTCGATTTGTTTCATTTTGTTTTTCAACCTCAGATGTCCCACCAAATGAGGGATTCCAGAGTAGAGCCCTGGGGTGGGGCGACTGGACAACCAGAAATCTGGTTAAAAATTGGGGACTAGGAACATGTCAAGCCCATTATGACATCTAATGGTCCAGCCACTGAGAGGACATACTAGAGGACAGGACTCACGCTGAGGTCACAATGCGTGTTTATGCTCTCGTCGCACTCAAGAATGGGCGGGGCCTCAGGGTGAATGCTGTTTTCTCCTACACTGAACGTTGGACAACATGCCAACCACAAGGTTTCTTGCCATGGGTCAGGAAGAGTTCTGATTTCTGCATCACAGTCACCCGTGGGCAGTGATTGGAGATAAGGTCTAGGTTCTGAAGCCTGAAAACTGAGGTAGGGAAGAGATGATGACCTAAGGCCAGGGCGGGTCTGATGTGCTCAGGGTGCGGTCAGCTGTCTGGGTGTTGGTCCGCAGGTCCGGGCTCAGGTTGTGTCAGACAGTGCATTAGTGCCCAGGTTAGACTATATAATTTGGGTACATTCGAGTGCCGTGTAGGTTTATCTTCATTTAAGCTGCCTGGTCAGCTCATTAGGCAATATATTTTTTCTAGAGGGCAGGCAGAGTGCTTCATTGTCGGTCCGGAATTGCCAAACATGAGGGCTTCAGGGCCAGGAGAGTGAGGACGGAAGTCTGAGAACACAAGCTAGACCTCGGATTCAGGGTGAGGGCACGGCAGGTACCCCCTGCAGATCTGAACCAATATCTCATGCATCTGTAGTCAGGGCGAGGATCCGACGTTGGCTCAGTTTGGAGTTTCTGTGCATGACGGCCCCTTCATGAAGGGAGCGGAAACTCGAGGCCATGGAGGTTTTCCACGTTGGGAGATGTGGGATGCCCCCTTCAAAAATTCCTTCTGCGGGACAATTGAGACCTGTTGGACAGCTCCAGGACATCCCATATGGAATGACTCCAGAGCACCGTTCGAGGATGGATGCCTGGGAAGTCCGCCTCGCCTTCCAATTGTCTCCTAGCAACAAGACAGTTTAGATCTAATGGATCTGCGGGAGCAACCGGGGTGGCTGAGTTGAAATGCACTTTCCAGAGGATGTGTCCTAATATGTGTTTGTGTCCATGAGGGCCTTGGAATGGGGAGGTGGCACCGGGACCCTGATGTATTCTCCTAAGCTTTGGCATAGCTCCCATGCACAAGTTTCCTTGTGGAGACGAGATTTGTTCTGATGGGTGCCTCAGGAAATCCCCTCTGCTGGTATTGGAATCCAGGCTTTTGAGGAGACATGCCTGTAAACCAAAGCAATGGATCCGATAATGGCCTCGGGTCCTGTCTGGTTCAATCTTCTTGGTATGAGTGGAGGTAGATGAGTGGAGGAAGATGCTCAGCTGGTATCAACCGCCCTTTTTTGTCCCGGGCGACCTACACTATTGGGATGGCCTCAGGGACTTTGGAGGGTTCTCCTAATTTGTACGATTTTTGACAATGGAATGGGCAGAATTGCCATGGATTGGGTGGGGGCAGTCCTAATGTGTGGCTCCAGGGGCCCCAGCCTGGAGGGAGTGTGGCCCAGGACTTTGAGGACAGAAGACTGAAAACACAAACTCAGCTTAAGTTTGGGGACGTAGGTATGGCACGCCCGATCTACAAACCATGAGAAGAACTCTTCAGGATATGAAGAATGAGCGAGTTGAGGCGCTTGCTCAGGCTTTTGTCTCTGGATTTTGTTTCAGCGATGGCCGTGGAATGTTGGGGAGTTCTCATGGGCCATGGACGAATCTTCCTCTCTGTGGATTTGGCCCGATCCCAATTGTTTTTCGTCAATCTGTGGGATGGGAGGACTCCTTTCAGGTTTGTTACCTCAGGTGTCCCACCAAAAGAGGAATTCCAAAGCAGAGCCCTGGGGAAGAGTGAAGGGACACCCCGAACTATGGTTAAAAATTGGGGCCTAGGGGCATGGCAAGCCCAATATGCTGTCTCTTCATATAGGCCCTGAGAGGCCTTACCTGAGGACTGGGCTCAGGCTGAGGGTCACAATGTGTGTTTGTGACCAATGTGGCCCGCAAGCATGGGCTGGGCTTCATGGGCCATGCTTGTTTCAACTACACTGAACGTTGGACAACATGCCAAGCACAAGGTTTCTTGCCATGGGGAAAGAGTTCTGATTTCTGCATCATTTTCAACCCTGGGCAGTGTTTGGAGATAAGGTCTAGGTTCTGGAGCCTGAAAACCGCAGTTGGGAAGAGATGACGACCTAAGGCCATGGCGGGTCCGATGTGCTCAGTGTGCGGCCAGCTGTCTGGGTGGGACCAGGAGGTCCAGGCTCAGGCTGGGTCAGAAGGGGAAATAGTGCCCAGGTCAGCCTATATGTTTGGGGTACAGCCGAATGGCGTGCAGGTTGATCCTCATTTGGGGATTCGGGGTAGCCCTGAGGGCAATGTTTTACTTCTGTAGGGCAGGCAGAGTGCGGCATTGTAGTTCTGGATTTCCAAACTGGAGGGCTTGTGGGCCAGTAGTCTGAGGACGGAGTCTGAGAACCCAAGCTAGGCCTAGGTTTCTGGGTGAGGATATGGCAGGCACAATCTACAGACCTCAATAGAGATATCGTGCATCTGAAGTCAGGGCAAGGATCAGACGATCGCTCAGGTTGGACTTTCTGCCCTGATGGCCCTTTCTTGAAGGGGGTTGGATCACGAGGACATGGGGGTTTTCCCACGATGGGAGTTGTGAGAAGCTCCAAACTGCAAAGATTCTTCTGCAGGACAATTGAGACCTGTTGGTTGGCTCCAGGCCAACGATTCCGAGCAGGGTTCTAAGGATGGATGGCTGGGTAGCCCACCTCGCATTCCAATTGTCTCCAAGCAACAAGACCTGTTAGATCTGCTGGATTTGGGGGGCAACCGAGGAGGCTGAGTTGAAATGGACTCTCCTGTGGATGTGTCCTAATATGTTTTTGTGTCTATGGAGACCGTGGAATGAAGCGGTGGCCCTGGGGCCCTGAAGGGTTCTCCTAAACAGAGGCTTTGACACAGCTCCAACGTGCATGTTTCCCATGTGTAGATGAGCTTAGTTCTGATGGGTGAGTCAAGAAACAGCCATATGCTGGTATTGAAATCCAGGCCTCTGAGGAGAGATGCCTGGAAACCAAAGCAATGGATCAGATTAGTGCCTAGGGGCCTGTTCGTTCCTTTTTACCTCTGGGGACATCAGTCTACGGGTCTGAGTGCAGGAAGGTGCTCAGATGGGCTCAGATTGCCCCCTGTTTGTCCTGGGAAGCCACAACTATTGGGATGGCCTCAGGGACTTTGGAGGTTATCCTATTAGTAGGGTTGTGGCCATTGGAATGGGCACATACAATTCCCTTGGAGAGGGCAAGTACAGTCCTCAGGTTTGGCTCCAGGGCCCTGAGCCTGTAGGGTGTGTAGGCCAGAGCTGTTTGGACAGTTGTCTGAAAACACAAACTCGGCTTATGTTTTGGGTCATAGGTATGGCAGGACTGATCTACAGACCATGAGGAGAACACTTCGGGATATGAAAAAAGGGCGAGTGTGAGGCTCTTGCTCAAGTTTTTGTCTCTGGATATCGTGTCACTCATGGTCGTGAAATTGCCGGGTGACTTCATGGGAAATGGACGAGTCTTACTCTCTGGGGGTTCGGTCCCGTCCAAAGAGTTTGCGGTCATTCTGGGGATGGAAGAAGTCCGTTTTTTTGTTGTTATTGTCGATTTGTTTCATTTTGTTTTTCAACCTCAGATGTCCCACAAAATGAGGGATTCCAGAGTAGAGCCCTGGGGTGGGGCGACTGGACAACCAGAAATCTGGTTAAAAATTGGGGACTAGGGACATGTCAAGCCCATTATGACATCTAATGGTCCAGCCACTGAGAGGACTTACTAGAGGACAGGACTCACGCTGAGGTCACAATGCGTGTTTATGCTCTCGTCGCACTCAAGAATGGGCGGGGCCTCAGGGTGAATGCTGTTTTCTCCTACACTGAACGTTGGACAACATGCCAACCACAAGGTTTCTTGCCATGGGTCAGGAAGAGTTCTGATTTCTGCATCACAGTCACCCGTGGGCAGTGATTGGAGATAAGGTCTAGGTTCTGAAGCCTGAAAACTGAGGTAGGGAAGAGATGATGACCTAAGGCCAGGGCGGGTCTGATGTGCTCAGGGTGCGGTCAGCTGTCTGGGTGTTGGTCAGCAGGTCCGGGCTCAGGTTGTGTCAGACAGTGCATTAGTGCCCAGGTTAGACTATATAATTTGGGTACATTTGAGTGCCGTATAGGTTTATCTTCATTTAAGCTGCCTGGTCAGCTCATTCGGCAATATATTTTTTCTAGAGGGCAGGCAGAGTGCTTCATTGTCGGTCCGGAATTGCCAAACATGAGGGCTTCGGGGCCAGGAGAGTGAGGACGGAAGTCTGAGAACACAAGCTAGACCTCGGATTCAGGGTGAGGGCACGGCAGGTACCCCCTGCAGATCTGAACCAATATCTCATGCATCTGAAGTCAGGGCGAGGATCCGACGTTGGCTCAGGTTGGAGTTTCTGTACATGACGGCCCCTTCATGAAGGGAGCGGAATCTCGAGGCCATGGAGGTTTTCCACGTTGGGAGATGTGGGATGCCACCTTCAAGGATTCCTTCTGCGGGACAATTGAGACCTGTTGGACAGCTCCAGGACATCCCATATGGAATGACTCCAGAGCACCGTTCGAGGATGGATGCCTGGGAAGTCGCCTCGCCTTCCAATTGTCTCCTAGCAACAAGACAGTTTAGATCTAATGGATCTGCGGGAGCAACCTGGGTGGCTGAGTTGAAATGCACTTTCCAGAGGATGGGTCCTAATGTGTGTTTGTGTCCATGAGGGCCTTGGAATGGGGAGGTGGCACCGGGACACTGAAGTATTCTCCTAAGCTTTGGCATAGCTCCCATGCACAAGTTTCCTTGTGGAGACGAGATTTGTTCTGATGGGTGCCTCAGGAAATCCCCTCTGCTGGTATTGGAATCCAGGCTTTTGAGGAGACATGCCTGTAAACCAAAGCAATGGATCCGATAATGGCCTCGGGTCCTGTCTGGTTCAATCTTCTTGGTATGAGTGGAGGTAGATGAGTGGAGGAAGATGCTCAGCTGGTATCAACCGCCCTTTTTTGTATCGGGCGACCTACACTATTGGGATGGCCTCAGGGACTTTGGAGGGTTCTCCTAATTTGTACGATTTTTGACAATGGAATGGGCAGAATTCCCATGGATTGGGTGGGGGCAGTCCTAATGTGTGGCTCCAGGGGCCCCAGCCTGGAGGGAGTGTGGCCCAGGACTTTGAGGACAGAAGACTGAAAACACAAACTCAGCTTAAGTTTGGGGACGTAGGTATGGCACGCCCGATCTACAAACCATGAGAAGAACTCTTCAGGATATGAAGGATGAGCGACTCTGAGGTGCTTGCTCAGGCTTTTGTCTCTGGATTTTGTTTCAGCGATGGCCGTGGAATGTTGGGGAGGTCTCATGGGCCATGGACGAATCTTCCTCTCTGTGGATTTGGCCCGATCCCAATTGTTTTTCGTCAATCTGTGGGATGGGAGGACTCCTTTCAGGTTTGTTACCTCAGGTGTCCCACCAAAAGAGGAATTCCAAAGCAGAGCCCTGGGGAAGAGTGAAGGGACACCCCGAACTATGGTTAAAAATTGGGGCCTAGGGGCATGGCAAGCCCAATATGCTGTCTCTTCATATAGGCCCTGAGAGGCCTTACCTGAGGACTGGGCTCAGGCTGAGGGTCACAATGTGTGTTTGTGACCAATGTGGCCCGCAAGCATGGGCTGGGCTTCATGGGCCACGCTTGTTTCAACTACACTGAACGTTGGACAACATGCCAAGCACAAGGTTTCTTGCCATGGGGAAAGAGTTCTGATTTCTGCATCGTTTTCAACCCTGGGCAGTTGTTGGATATAAGGTCTAGGTCCTGGAGCCTGAAAACCGCAGTTGGGAAGAGATGACGACCTAAGGCCGTGGCGGGTCCGATGTGCTCAGTGTGCGGCCAGCTGTCTGGGTGGGACCAGGAGGTCCAGGCTCAGGCTGGGTCAGAAGGGGAAATAGTGCCCAGGTTAGCCTCTATGTTTGGGGTACAGCCGAATGGCGTGCAGGTTGATCCTCATTTGGAGTTTCGTTGTAGCCCTGAGGGCAATGTTTTACTTCTGTAGGGCAGGCAGAGTGCGGCATTGTAGTTCTGGATTGCCAAACTGGAAGGCTTGTGGGCCAGTAGTCTGAGGACGGAGTCTGAGAACCCAAGCCAAGCCTAGGTTTCTGGGTGAGGATATGGCAGTCACAATCTACAGACTTCAACAGAGATCTCGTGCATCTGAAGTCCGGGTAAGGATCAGACGTAAGCTCAGGTTGGATTTTCTGCCCTGATGGCCCTTACTTGAAGGGGGTTGGATCACGAGGACATGGGGGTTTTCCCAAGATGGGAGTTGTGAGAAGCTCCAAACTGCAAAGATTCTTCTGCAGGACAATTGAGACCTGTTGGTTGGCTCCAGGCAAACGATTCCGAGCAGGGTTCTAAGGATGGATGGCTGGGTAGCCCACCTCGCATTCCAATTGTCTCCAAGCAACAAGACAGGTTAGATCTGCTGGATGTGGGGGGCAACCGAGGAGGCTGAGTTGAAATGGACTCTCCTGTGGATGTGTCCTAATATGTTTTTGTGTCTATGGAGACCTTGGAATGAAGCGGTGGCCCTGGGGCCCTGAAGGGTTCTCCTAAACAGAGGCTTTGACACAGCTCCAACGTGCATGTTTCCCATGTGTAGATGAGATTTGTTCTGATGGGTGAGACAAGAAACAGCCATATGCTGGTATTGAAATCCAGGCCTCTGAGGAGAGATGCCTGGAAACCAAAGCAATGGATCCGATTAGTGCCTAGGGGCCTGTTCGTTCCTTTTTACCTCTGGGGACATCAGTCTACGGGTCTGAGTGCAGGAAGGTGCTCAGATGGGCTCAGATTGCCCCCTGTTTGTCCTGGGAAGCCACAACTATTGGGATGGCCTCAGGGACTTTGGAGGTTATCCTATTAGTAGGGTTGTGGCCATTGGAATGGGCACATACAATTCCCTTGGAGAGGGCAAGTACAGTCCTCAGGTTTGGCTCCAGGGCCCTGAGCCTGTAGGGTGTGTAGGCCAGAGCTGTTTGGACAGTTGTCTGAAAACACAAACTCGGCTTATGTTTTGGGTCATAGGTATGGCAGGACTGATCTACAGACCATGAGGAGAACACTTCGGGATATGAAAAAAGGGCGAGTGTGAGGCTCTTGCTCAAGTTTTTGTCTCTGGATATCGTGTCACTCATGGTCGTGAAATTGCCGGGTGACTTCATGGGAAATGGACGAGTCTTACTCTCTGGGGGTTCGGTCCCGTCCAAAGAGTTTGCGGTCATTCTGGGGATGGAAGAAGTCTGTTTTTTTTTTGTTGTTGTCGATTTGTTTCATTTTGTTTTTCAACCTCAGATGTCCCACCAAATGAGGGATTCCAGAGTAGAGCCCTGGGGTGGGGCGACTGGACAACCAGAAATCTGGTTAAAAATTGGGGACTAGGAACATGTCAAGCCCATTATGACATCTAATGGTCCAGCCACTGAGAGGACTTACTAGAGGACAGGACTCACGCTGAGGTCACAATGCGTGTTTATGCTCTCGTCGCACTCAAGAATGGGCGGGGCCTCAGGGTGAATGCTGTTTTCTCCTACACTGAACGTTGGACAACATGCCAACCACAAGGTTTCTTGCCATGGGTCAGGAAGAGTTCTGATTTCTGCATCACAGTCACCCGTGGGCAGTGATTGGAGATAAGGTCTAGGTTCTGAAGCCTGAAAACTGAGGTAGGGAAGAGATGATGACCTAAGGCCAGGGCGGGTCTGATGTGCTCAGGGTGCGGTCAGCTGTCTGGGTGTTGGTCAGCAGGTCCGGGCTCAGGTTGTGTCAGACAGTGCATTAGTGCCCAGGTTAGACTATATAATTTGGGTACATTCGAGTGCCGTGTAGGTTTATCTTCATTTAAGCTGCCTGGTCAGCTCATTAGGCAATATATTTTTTAGAGGGCAGGCAGAGTGCTTCATTGTCGGTCCGGAATTGCCAAACATGAGGGCTTCGGGGCCAGGAGAGTGAGGACGGAAGTCTGAGAACACAAGCTAGACTTCGGATTCAGGGTGAGGGCACGGCAGGTACCCCCTGCAGATCTGAACCAATATCTCATGCATCTGAAGTCAGGGCGAGGATCCGACGTTGGCTCAGGTTGGAGTTTCTGTGCATGACGGCCCCTTCATGAAGGGAGCGGAATCTCGAGGCCATGGAGGTTTTCCACGTTGGGAGATGTGGGATGCCCCCTTCAAGGATTCCTTCTGCGGGACAATTGAGACCTGTTGGACAGCTCCAGGACATCCCATATGGAATGACTCCAGAGCACCGTTCGAGGATGGATGCCTGGGAAGTCCGCCTCGCCTTCCAATTGTCTCCTAGCAACAAGACAGTTTAGATCTAATGGATCTGCGGGAGCAACCGTGGTGGCTGAGTTGAAATGCACTTTCCAGAGGATGGGTCCTAATGTGTGTTTGTGTCCATGAGAGCCTTGGAAAGGGGAGGTGGCACCGGGACCCTGAAGTATTCTCCTAAGCTTTGGCATAGCTCCCATGCACAAGTTTCCTTGTGGAGACGAGATTTGTTCTGATGGGTGCCTCAGGAAATCCCCTCTGCTGGTATTGGAATCCAGGCTTTTGAGGAGACATGCCTGTAAACCAAAGCAATGGATCCGATAATGGCCTCGGGTCCTGTCTGGTTCAATCTTCTTGGTATGAGTGGAGGTAGATGAGTGGATGAAGATGCTCAGCTGGTATCAACCGCCCTTTTTTGTCCCGGGCGACCTACACTATTGGGATGGCCTCAGGGACTTTGGAGGGTTCTCCTAATTTGTACGATTTTTGACAATGTAATGGGCAGAATTCCCATGGATTGGGTGGGGGCAGTCCTAATGTGTGGCTCCAGGGGCCCCAGCCTGGAGGGAGTGTGGCCCAGGACTTTGAGGACAGAAGACTGAAAACACAAACTCAGCTTAAGTTTGGGGACGTAGGTATGGCACGCCCGATCTACAAACCATAAGAAGAACTCTTCAGGATATGAAGAATG
Source organism: Mustela nivalis (assembly GCF_964662115.1). NCBI lineage: Eukaryota > Metazoa > Chordata > Mammalia > Carnivora > Mustelidae > Mustela > Mustela nivalis. The sequence continues at coordinate 126,777 of NW_028135376.1, forward strand.
AGCGAGTCTGAGGCGCTTGCTCAGGCTTTTGTCTCTGGATTTTGTTTCAGCGATGGCCGTGGAATGTTGGGGAGGTCTCATGGGCCATGGACGAATCTTCCTCTCTGTGGATTTGGCCCGATCCCAATTGTTTTTCGTCAATCTGTGGGATGGGAGGACTCCTTTCAGGTTTGTTACCTCAGGTGTCCCACCAAAAGAGGAATTCCAAAGCAGAGCCCTGGGGAAGAGTGAAGGGACACCCCGAACTATGGTTAAAAATTGGGGCCTAGGGGCATGGCAAGCCCAATATGCTGTCTCTTCATATAGGCCCTGAGAGGCCTTACCTGAGGACTGGGCTCAGGCTGAGGGTAACAATGTGTGTTTGTGACCAATGTGGCCCGCAAGCATGGGCTGGGCCTCATGGGCCACGCTTGTTTCAATTACACTGAACGTTGGACAACATGCCAAGAACAAGGTTTCTTGCCATGGGGAAAGAGTTCTGATTTCTGCATCATTTTCAACCCTGGGCAGTGGTTGGAGATAAGGTCTAGGTTCTGGAGCCTGAAAACCGCAGTTGTGAAGAGATGACGACCTAAGGCCATGGCGGGTCCGATGTGCTCAGTGTGCGGCCAGCTGTCTGGGTGGGACCAGGAGGTCCAGGCTCAGGCTGGGTCAGAAGGGGAAATAGTGCCCAGGTCAGCCTATATGTTTGGGGTACAGCCGATTGGCGTGCAGGTTGATCCTCATTTGCGGTTTCGGGGTAGCCCTGAGGGCAATGTTTTACTTCTGTAGGGCAGGCAGAGTGCGGCATTGTAGTTCTGGATTGCCAAACTGGAAGGCTTGTGGGCCAGTAGTCTGAGGACGGAGTCTGAGAACCCAAGCCAAGCCTTGGTTTCTGGGTGAGGATATGGCAGGCACAATCTACAGACCTCAATAGAGATCTCGTGCATCTGAAGTCAGGGTAAGGATCAGACGTTCGCTCAGGTTGGATTTTCTGCCCTGATGGCCCTTTCTTGAAGGGGGTTGGATCACGAGGACATGGGGGTTTTCCCACGATGGGAGTTGTGAGAAGCTCCAAACTGCAGAGATTCTTCTGCAGGACAATTGAGACCTGTTGGTTGGCTCCAGGCCAATGATTCCGAGCAGGGTTCTAAGGATGGATGGCTGGGTAGCCCACCTCGCATTCCAATTGTCTCCATGCAACAAGACAGGTTAGATCTGCTGGATGTGGGGGGCAACCGAGGAGGCTGAGTTGAAATGGACTCTCCTGTGGATGTGTCCTAATATGTTTTTGTGTCTATGGAGACCTTGGAATGAAGCTGTGGACCTGGGGCCCTGACGGGTTCTCCTAAACAGAGGCTTTGACACAGCTCCAACGTGCATGTTTCCCATGTGTAGATGAGATTTGTTCTGATGGGTGAGTCAAGAAACAGCCATATGCTGGTATTGAAATCCAGGCCTCTGAGGAGAGTTTCCTGGAAACCAAAGCAATGGATCCGATTAGTGCCAAGGGGCCTGTTCGTTCCTTTTTACCTCTGGGGACATCAGTCTACGGGTCTGAGTGCAGGTAGGTGCTCAGATGGGCTCAGATTGCCCCTGTTTGTCCTGGGAAGCCACAACTATTGGGATGGCCTCAGGGACTTTGGAGGTTATCCTATTAGTAGGGTTGTGGCCATTGGAATGGGCACATACAATTCCCTTGGAGAGGGCAAGTACAGTCCTCAGGTTTGGCTCCAGGGCCCTGAGCCTGTAGGGTGTGTAGGCCAGAGCTGTTTGGACAGTTGTCTGAAAACACAAACTCGGCTTATGTTTTGGGTCATAGGTATGGCAGGACTGATCTACAGACCATGAGGAGAACACTTCGGGATATGAAAAAAGGGCGAGTGTGAGGCTCTTGCTCAAGTTTTTGTCTCTGGATATCGTGTCACTCATGGTCGTGAAAATGCCGGGTGACTTCATGGGAAATGGACGAGTCTTACTCTCTGGGGGTTCGGTCCCGTCCAAAGAGTTTGCGGTCATTCTGGGGATGGAAGAAGTCCGTTTTTTTGTTGTTATTGTCGATTTGTTTCATTTTGTTTTTCAACCTCAGATGTCCCACAAAATGAGGGATTCCAGAGTAGAGCCCTGGGGTGGGGCGACTGGACAACCAGAAATCTGGTTAAAAATTGGGGACTAGGGACATGTCAAGCCCATTATGACATCTAATGGTCCAGCCACTGAGAGGACTTACTAGAGGACAGGACTCACGCTGAGGTCACAATGCGTGTTTATGCTCTCGTCGCACTCAAGAATGGGCGGGGCCTCAGGGTGAATGCTGTTTTCTCCTACACTGAACGTTGGACAACATGCCAACCACAAGGTTTCTTGCCATGGGTCAGGAAGAGTTCTGATTTCTGCATCACAGTCACCCGTGGGCAGTGATTGGAGATAAGGTCTAGGTTCTGAAGCCTGAAAACTGAGGTAGGGAAGAGATGATGACCTAAGGCCAGGGCGGGTCTGATGTGCTCAGGGTGCGGTCAGCTGTCTGGGTGTTGGTCAGCAGGTCCGGGCTCAGGTTGTGTCAGACAATGCATTAGTGCCCAGGTTAGACTATATAATTTGGGTACATTCGAGTGCCGTGTAGGTTTATCTTCATTTAAGCTGCCTGGTCAGCTCATTCGGCAATATATTTTTTCTAGAGGGCAGGCAGAGTGCTTCATTGTCGGTCCGGAATTGCCAAACATGAGGGCTTCGGGGCCAGGAGAGTGAGGACGGAAGTCTGAGAACACAAGCTAGAACTCGGATTCAGGGTGAGGGCACGGCAGGTACCCCCTGCAGATCTGAACCAATATCTCATGCATCTGAAGTCAGGGCGAGGATCCGACGTTGGCTCAGGTTGGAGTTTCTGTACATGACGGCCCCTTCATGAAGGGAGCGGAATCTCGAGGCCATGGAGGTTTTCCACGTTGGGAGATGTGGGATGCCACCTTCAAGGATTCCTTCTGCGGGACAATTGAGACCTGTTGGACAGCTCCAGGACATCCCATATGGAATGACTCCAGAGCACCGTTCGAGGATGGATGCCTGGGAAGTCGCCTCGCCTTCCAATTGTCTCCTAGCAACAAGACAGTTTAGATCTAATGGATCTGCGGGAGCAACCTGGGTGGCTGAGTTGAAATGCACTTTCCAGAGGATGGGTCCTAATGTGTGTTTGTGTCCATGAGGGCCTTGGAATGGGGAGGTGGCACCGGGACACTGAAGTATTCTCCTAAGCTTTGGCATAGCTCCCATGCACAAGTTTCCTTGTGGAGACGAGATTTGTTCTGATGGGTGCCTCAGGAAATCCCCTCTGCTGGTATTGGAATCCAGGCTTTTGAGGAGACATGCCTGTAAACCAAAGCAATGGATCCGATAATGGCCTCGGGTCCTGTCTGGTTCAATCTTCTTGGTATGAGTGGAGGTAGATGAGTGGAGGAAGATGCTCAGCTGGTATCAACCGCCCTTTTTTGTATCGGGCGACCTACACTATTGGGATGGCCTCAGGGACTTTGGAGGGTTCTCCTAATTTGTACGATTTTTGACAATGGAATGGGCAGAATTCCCATGGATTGGGTGGGGGCAGTCCTAATGTGTGGCTCCAGGGGCCCCAGCCTGGAGGGAGTGTGGCCCAGGACTTTGAGGACAGAAGACTGAAAACACAAACTCAGCTTAAGTTTGGGGACGTAGGTATGGCACGCCCGATCTACAAACCATGAGAAGAACTCTTCAGGATATGAAGAATGAGCGACTCTGAGGTGCTTGCTCAGGCTTTTGTCTCTGGATTTTGTTTCAGCGATGGCCGTGGAATGTTGGGGAGGTCTCATGGGCCATGGACGAATCTTCCTCTCTGTGGATTTGGCCCGATCCCAATTGTTTTTCGTCAATCTGTGGGATGGGAGGACTCCTTTCAGGTTTGTTACCTCAGGTGTCCCACCAAAAGAGGAATTCCAAAGCAGAGCCCTGGGGAAGAGTGAAGGGACACCCCGAACTATGGTTAAAAATTGGGGCCTAGGGGCATGGCAAGCCCAATATGCTGTCTCTTCATATAGGCCCTGAGAGGCCTTACCTGAGGACTGGGCTCAGGCTGAGGGTCACAATGTGTGTTTGTGACCAATGTGGCCCGCAAGCATGGGCTGGGCTTCATGGGCCACGCTTGTTTCAACTACACTGAACGTTGGACAACATGCCAAGCACAAGGTTTCTTGCCATGGGGAAAGAGTTCTGATTTCTGCATCGTTTTCAACCCTGGGCAGTTGTTGGATATAAGGTCTAGGTCCTGGAGCCTGAAAACCGCAGTTGGGAAGAGATGACGACCTAAGGCCGTGGCGGGTCCGATGTGCTCAGTGTGCGGCCAGCTGTCTGGGTGGGACCAGGAGGTCCAGGCTCAGGCTGGGTCAGAAGGGGAAATAGTGCCCAGGTTAGCCTCTATGTTTGGGGTACAGCCGAATGGCGTGCAGGTTGATCCTCATTTGGAGTTTCGTTGTAGCCCTGAGGGCAATGTTTTACTTCTGTAGGGCAGGCAGAGTGCGGCATTGTAGTTCTGGATTGCCAAACTGGAAGGCTTGTGGGCCAGTAGTCTGAGGACGGAGTCTGAGAACCCAAGCCAAGCCTAGGTTTCTGGGTGAGGATATGGCAGTCACAATCTACAGACTTCAACAGAGATCTCGTGCATCTGAAGTCCGGGTAAGGATCAGACGTAAGCTCAGGTTGGATTTTCTGCCCTGATGGCCCTTACTTGAAGGGGGTTGGATCACGAGGACATGGGGGTTTTCCCAAGATGGGAGTTGTGAGAAGCTCCAAACTGCAAAGATTCTTCTGCAGGACAATTGAGACCTGTTGGTTGGCTCCAGGCCAACGATTCCGAGCAGGGTTCTAAGGATGGATGGCTGGGTAGCCCACCTCGCATTCCAATTGTCTCCAAGCAACAAGACAGGTTAGATCTGCTGGATGTGGGGGGCAACCGAGGAGGCTGAGTTGAAATGGACTCTCCTGTGGATGTGTCCTAATATGTTTTTGTGTCTATGGAGACCTTGGAATGAAGCGGTGGCCCTGGGGCCCTGAAGGGTTCTCCTAAACAGAGGCTTTGACACAGCTCCAACGTGCATGTTTCCCATGTGTAGATGAGATTTGTTCTGATGGGTGAGACAAGAAACAGCCATATGCTGGTATTGAAATCCAGGCCTCTGAGGAGAGATGCCTGGAAACCAAAGCAATGGATCCGATTAGTGCCTAGGGGCCTGTTCGTTCCTTTTTACCTCTGGGGACATCAGTCTACGGGTCTGAGTGCAGGAAGGTGCTCAGATGGGCTCAGATTGCCCCCTGTTTGTCCTGGGAAGCCACAACTATTGGGATGGCCTCAGGGACTTTGGAGGTTATCCTATTAGTAGGGTTGTGGCCATTGGAATGGGCACATACAATTCCCTTGGAGAGGGCAAGTACAGTCCTCAGGTTTGGCTCCAGGGCCCTGAGCCTGTAGGGTGTGTAGGCCAGAGCTGTTTGGACAGTTGTCTGAAAACACAAACTCGGCTTATGTTTTGGGTCATAGGTATGGCAGGACTGATCTACAGACCATGAGGAGAACACTTCGGGATATGAAAAAAGGGCGAGTGTGAGGCTCTTGCTCAAGTTTTTGTCTCTGGATATCGTGTCACTCATGGTCGTGAAATTGCCGGGTGACTTCATGGGAAATGGACGAGTCTTACTCTCTGGGGGTTCGGTCCCGTCCAAAGAGTTTGCGGTCATTCTGGGGATGGAAGAAGTCTGTTTTTTTTTTGTTGTTGTCGATTTGTTTCATTTTGTTTTTCAACCTCAGATGTCCCACCAAATGAGGGATTCCAGAGTAGAGCCCTGGGGTGGGGCGACTGGACAACCAGAAATCTGGTTAAAAATTGGGGACTAGGAACATGTCAAGCCCATTATGACATCTAATGGTCCAGCCACTGAGAGGACTTACTAGAGGACAGGACTCACGCTGAGGTCACAATGCGTGTTTATGCTCTCGTCGCACTCAAGAATGGGCGGGGCCTCAGGGTGAATGCTGTTTTCTCCTACACTGAACGTTGGACAACATGCCAACCACAAGGTTTCTTGCCATGGGTCAGGAAGAGTTCTGATTTCTGCATCACAGTCACCCGTGGGCAGTGATTGGAGATAAGGTCTAGGTTCTGAAGCCTGAAAACTGAGGTAGGGAAGAGATGATGACCTAAGGCCAGGGCGGGACTGATGTGCTCAGGGTGCGGTCAGCTGTCTGGGTGTTGGTCAGCAGGTCCGGGCTCAGGTTGTGTCAGACAGTGCATTAGTGCCCAGGTTAGACTATATAATTTGGGTACATTCGAGTGCCGTGTAGGTTTATCTTCATTTAAGCTGCCTGGTCAGCTCATTAGGCAATATATTTTTTAGAGGGCAGGCAGAGTGCTTCATTGTCGGTCCGGAATTGCCAAACATGAGGGCTTCGGGGCCAGGAGAGTGAGGACGGAAGTCTGAGAACACAAGCTAGACTTCGGATTCAGGGTGAGGGCACGGCAGGTACCCCCTGCAGATCTGAACCAATATCTCATGCATCTGAAGTCAGGGCGAGGATCCGACGTTGGCTCAGGTTGGAGTTTCTGTGCATGACGGCCCCTTCATGAAGGGAGCGGAATCTCGAGGCCATGGAGGTTTTCCACGTTGGGAGATGTGGGATGCCCCCTTCAAGGATTCCTTCTGCAGGACAATTGAGACCTGTTGGACAGCTCCAGGACATCCCATATGGAATGACTCCAGAGCACCGTTCGAGGATGGATGCCTGGGAAGTCCGCCTCGCCTTCCAATTGTCTCCTAGCAACAAGACAGTTTAGATCTAATGGATCTGCGGGAGCAACCGTGGTGGCTGAGTTGAAATGCACTTTCCAGAGGATGGGTCCTAATGTGTGTTTGTGTCCATGAGAGCCTTGGAAAGGGGAGGTGGCACCGGGACCCTGAAGTATTCTCCTAAGCTTTGGCATAGCTCCCATGCACAAGTTTCCTTGTGGAGACGAGATTTGTTCTGATGGGTGCCTCAGGAAATCCCCTCTGCTGGTATTGGAATCCAGGCTTTTGAGGAGACATGCCTGTAAACCAAAGCAATGGATCCGATAATGGCCTCGGGTCCTGTCTGGTTCAATCTTCTTGGTATGAGTGGAGGTAGATGAGTGGATGAAGATGCTCAGCTGGTATCAACCGCCCTTTTTTGTCCCGGGCGACCTACACTATTGGGATGGCCTCAGGGACTTTGGAGGGTTCTCCTAATTTGTACGATTTTTGACAATGTAATGGGCAGAATTCCCATGGATTGGGTGGGGGCAGTCCTAATGTGTGGCTCCAGGGGCCCCAGCCTGGAGGGAGTGTGGCCCAGGACTTTGAGGACAGAAGACTGAAAACACAAACTCAGCTTAAGTTTGGGGACGTAGGTATGGCACGCCCGATCTACAAACCATAAGAAGAACTCTTCAGGATATGAAGAATGAGCGAGTCTGAGGCGCTTGCTCAGGCTTTTGTCTCTGGATTTTGTTTCAGCGATGGCCGTGGAATGTTGGGGATGTCTCATGGGCCATGGACGAATCTTCCTCTCTGTGGATTTGGCCCGATCCCAATTGTTTTTCGTCAATCTGTGGGATGGGAGGACTCCTTTCAGGTTTGTTACCTCAGGTGTCCCACCAAAAGAGGAATTCCAAAGCAGAGCCCTGGGGAAGAGTGAAGGGACACCCCGAACTATGGTTAAAAATTGGGGCCTAAGGGCATGGCAAGCCCAATATGCTATCTCTTCATATAGGCCCTGAGAGGCCTTACCTGAGGACTGGGCTCAGGCTGAGGGTAACAATGTGTGTTTGTGACCAATGTGGCCCGCAAGCATGGGCTGGGCCTCATGGGCCACGCTTGTTTCAATTACACTGAACGTTGGACAACATGCCAAGAACAAGGTTTCTTGCCATGGGGAAAGAGTTCTGATTTCTGCATCATTTTCAACCCTGGGCAGTGGTTGGAGATAAGGTCTAGGTTCTGGAGCCTGAAAACCGCAGTTGTGAAGAGATGACGACCTAAGGCCATGGCGGGTCCGATGTGCTCAGTGTGCGGCCAGCTGTCTGGGTGGGACCAGGAGGTCCAGGCTCAGGCTGGGTCAGAAGGGGAAATAGTGCCCAGGTCAGCCTATATGTTTGGGGTACAGCCGATTGGCGTGCAGGTTGATCCTCATTTGCGGTTTCGGGGTAGCCCTGAGGGCAATGTTTTACTTCTGTAGGGCAGGCAGAGTGCGGCATTGTAGTTCTGGATTGCCAAACTGGAAGGCTTGTGGGCCAGTAGTCTGAGGACGGAGTCTGAGAACCCAAGCCAAGCCTTGGTTTCTGGGTGAGGATATGGCAGGCACAATCTACAGACCTCAATAGAGATCTCGTGCATCTGAAGTCAGGGTAAGGATCAGACGTTCGCTCAGGTTGGATTTTCTGCCCTGATGGCCCTTTCTTGAAGGGGGTTGGATCACGAGGACATGGGGGTTTTCCCACGATGGGAGTTGTGAGAAGCTCCAAACTGCAGAGATTCTTCTGCAGGACAATTGAGACCTGTTGGTTGGCTCCAGGCCAATGATTCCGAGCAGGGTTCTAAGGATGGATGGCTGGGTAGCCCACCTCGCATTCCAATTGTCTCCATGCAACAAGACAGGTTAGATCTGCTGGATGTGGGGGGCAACCGAGGAGGCTGAGTTGAAATGGACTCTCCTGTGGATGTGTCCTAATATGTTTTTGTGTCTATGGAGACCTTGGAATGAAGCTGTGGACCTGGGGCCCTGACGGGTTCTCCTAAACAGAGGCGTTGACACAGCTCCAACGTGCATGTTTCCCATGTGTAGATGAGATTTGTTCTGATGGGTGAGTCAAGAAACAGCCATATGCTGGTATTGAAATCCAGGCCTCTGAGGAGAGTTTCCTGGAAACCAAAGCAATGGATCCGATTAGTGCCAAGGGGCCTGTTCGTTCCTTTTTACCTCTGGGGACATCAGTCTACGGGTCTGAGTGCAGGTAGGTGCTCAGATGGGCTCAGATTGCCCCTGTTTGTCCTGGGAAGCCACAACTATTGGGATGGCCTCAGGGACTTTGGAGGTTATCCTATTAGTAGGGTTGTGGCCATTGGAATGGGCACATACAATTCCCTTGGAGAGGGCAAGTACAGTCCTCAGGTTTGGCTCCAGGGCCCTGAGCCTGTAGGGTGTGTAGGCCAGAGCTGTTTGGACAGTTGTCTGAAAACACAAACTCGGCTTATGTTTTGGGTCATAGGTATGGCAGGACTGATCTACAGACCATGAGGAGAACACTTCGGGATATGAAAAAAGGGCGAGTGTGAGGCTCTTGCTCAAGTTTTTGTCTCTGGATATCGTGTCACTCATGGTCGTGAAAATGCCGGGTGACTTCATGGGAAATGGACGAGTCTTACTCTCTGGGGGTTCGGTCCCGTCCAAAGAGTTTGCGGTCATTCTGGGGATGGAAGAAGTCCGTTTTTTTGTTTTGTTGTCGATTTGTTTCATTTTGTTTTTCCACCTCAGATGTCCCACCAAATGAGGGATTCCAGAGTAGAGCCCTGGGGTGGGGCGACTGGACAACCAGAAATCTGGTTAAAAATTGGGGACTAGGGACATGTCAAGCCCATTATGACATCTAATGGTCCAGCCACTGAGAGGACTTACTAGAGGACAGGACTCACGCTGAGGTCACAATGCGTGTTTATGCTCTCGTCGCACTCAAGAATGGGCGGGGCCTCAGGGTGAATGCTGTTTTCTCCTACACTGAACGTTGGACAACATGCCAACCACAAGGTTTCTTGCCATGGGTCAGGAAGAGTTCTGATTTCTGCATCACAGTCACCCGTGGGCAGTGATTGGAGATAAGGTCTAGGTTCTGAAGCCTGAAAACTGAGGTAGGGAAGAGATGATGACCTAAGGCCAGGGCGGGTCTGATGTGCTCAGGGTGCGGTCAGCTGTCTGGGTGTTGGTCAGCAGGTCCGGGCTCAGGTTGTGTCAGACAGTGCATTAGTGCCCAGGTTAGACTATATAATTTGGGTACATTCGAGTGCCGTGTAGGTTTATCTTCATTTAAGCTGCCTGGTCAGCTCATTACACAATATATTTTTTTCTAGAGGGCAGGCAGAGTGCTTCATTGTCGGTCCGGAATTGCCAAACATGAGGGCTTCAGGGCCAGGAGAGTGAGGACGGAAGTCTGAGAACACAAGCTACACCTCGGATTCAGGGGAGGGCACGGCAGGTACCCCCTGCAGATCTGAACCAATATCTCATGCATCTGTAGTCAGGGCGAGGATCCGACGTTGGCTCAGTTTGGAGTTTCTGTGCATGACGGCCCCTTCATGAAGGGAGCGGAATCTCGAGGCCATGGAGGTTTTCCACGTTGGGAGATGTGGGATGCCCCCTTCAAGGCTTCCTTCTGCGGGACAATTGAGACCTGTTGGACAGCTCCAGGACATCCCATATGGAATGACTCCAGAGCAACATTCGACGATGGATGCCTGGGAAGTCCGCCTCGCCTTCCAATTGTCTCCTAGCAACAAGACAGTTTAGATCTAATGGATCTGAGGGAGCAACCGGGGTGGCTGAGTTGAAATGCACTTTCCAGAGGATGGGTCCGAATGTGTGTTTGTGTCCATGAGGGCCTTAAATGGGGAGGTGGCACAGGGACCCTGATGTATTCTCCTAAGCTTTGGCATAGCTCCCATGCACAAGTTTCCTTGTGGAGACGAGATTTGTTCTGATGGGTGCCTCAGGAAATCCCCTCTGCTGGTATTGGAATCCAGGCTTTTGAGGAGACATGCCTGTAAACCAAAGCAATGGATCCGATAATGGCCTCGGGTCCTGTCTGGTTCAATCTTCTTGGTATGAGTGGAGGTAGATGAGTGGAGGAAGATGCTCAGCTGGTATCAACCGCCCTTTTTTGTCCCGGGCGACCTACACTATTGGGATGACCTCAGGGACTTTGGAGGGTTCTCCTAATTTGTACGATTTTTGACAATGGAATGGGCAGAATTCCCATGGATTGGGTGGGGGCAGTCCTAATGTGTGGCTCCAGGGGCCCCAGCCTGGAGGGAGTGTGGCCCAGGACTTTGACGACAGAAGACTGAAAACACAAACTCAGCTTAAGTTTGGGGACGTAGGTATGGCACGCCCGATCTACAAACCATGAGAAGAACTCTTCAGGATATGAAGAATGAGCGAGTCTGAGTCGCTTGCTCAGGCTTTTGTCTCGGGATTTTGTTTCAGCGATGGCCGTGGAATTTTGGGGAGGTCTCATGGGCCATGGATGAATCTGCCTCTCTGTGGATTTGGCCCGATCCCAATTGTTTTTCGTCAATTTGTGGGATGGGAGGACTCCTTTCAGGTTTGTTACCTCTGGTGTCCCACCAAAAGAGGAATTCCAAAGCAGAGCCCTGGGGAAGAGTGAAGGGACACCCGGAACTATGGTTAAAAATTGAGGCCTAGGGGCATGGCAAGCCCAATATGCTGTCTCTTCATATAGGCCCTGAGAGGCCTTACCTGAGGACTGGGCTCAGGCTGAGGGTCACAATGTGTGTTTGTGACCAATCTGGCCTGCAAGCATGGGCTGGGCCTCATGGGCCACGCTTGTTTCAACTACACTGAACGTTGGACAACATGCCAAGCACAAGGTTTCTTGCCATGGGGAAAGAGTTCTGATTTCTGCATCATTTTCAACCCTGGGCAGTGTTTGGAGATATGGTCTTGGTTCTGGAGCCTGAAAACCGCAGTTGGGAAGAGATGACGACCTAAGGCCATGGCGGGTCCGATGTGCTCAGTGTGCGGCCAGCTGTCTGGGTGGGACCAGGAGGTCCAGGCTCAGGCTGGGTCAGAAGGGGAAATAGTGCCCAGGTCAGCCTATATGTTTGGGGTACAGCCGATTGGCGTGCAGGTTGATCCTCATTTGGGGTTTCGGGGTAGCCCTGAGGGCAATGTTTTACTTCTGTAGGGCAGGCAGAGTGCGGCATTTTAGTTCTGGATTGCCAACTGGAGGGCTTGTGGGCCAGTAGTCTGAGGATGGAGTCTGAGAACCCAAGCTAGGCCTAGGTTTCTGGGTGAGGATATGGCAGGCACAATCTACAGACCTCAATAGAGATCTCGTGCATCTGAAGTCAGGGCAAGGATCAGACGATCGCTCAGGTTGGACTTTCTGCCCTGATGGTCCTTTCTTGAAGGGGGTTGGATCACGAGGACATGGGGGTTTTCCCACGATGGGAGTTGTGAGAAGCTCCAAACTGCAAAGATTCTTCTGCAGGACAATTGAGACCTGTTGGTTGGCTCCAGGCCAACGATTCCGAGCAGGGTTCTAAGGATGGATGGCTGGGTAGCCCACCTCGCATTCCAATGGTCTCCAAGCAACAAGACAGGTTAGATCTGCTGGATGTGGGGGGCAACCGAGGAGGCTGAGTTGAAATGGACTCTCCTGTGGATGTGTCCTAATATGTTTTTGTGTCTATGGAGACCTTGGAATGAAGCGGTGGCCCTGGGGCCCTGAAGGGTTCTCCTAAACAGAGGCTTTGACACAGCTCCAACGTGCATGTTTCCCATGTGTAGATGAGATTTGTTCTGATGGGTGAGTCAAGAAACAGCCATATGCTGGTATTGAAATCCAGGCCTCTGAGGAGAGATGCCTGGAAACCAAAGCAATGGATCAGATTAGTGCCTAGGGGCCTGTTAATTCCTTTTTACCTCTGGGGACATCAGTCTACGGGTCTGAGTGCAGGTAGGTGCTCAGATGGGCTCAGATTGCCCCTGTTTGTCCTGGGTAGCCACAACTATTGGGATGGCCTCAGGGACTTTGGAGGTTATCCTATTAGTAGGGTTGTGGCCATTGGAATGGGCACATACAATTCCCTTGGAGAGGGCAAGTACAGTCCTCAGGTTTGGCTCCAGGGCCCTGAGCCTGTAGGGTGTGTAGGCCAGAGCTGTTTGGACAGTTGTCTGAAAACACAAACTCGGCTTATGTTTTGGGTCATAGGTATGGCAGGACTGATCTACAGACCATGAGGAGAACACTTCGGGATATGAAAAAAGGGCGAGTGTGAGGCTCTTGCTCAAGTTTTTGTCTCTGGATATCGTGTCACTCATGGTCGTGAAAATGCCGGGTGACTTCATGGGAAATGGACGAGTCTTACTCTCTGGGGGTTCGGTCCCGTCCATAGAGTTTGCGTTCATTCTGGGGATGGAAGAAGTCCGTTTTTTTGTTGTTGTTGTCGATTTGTTTCATTTTGTTTTTCAACCTCAGGTGTCCCACCAAATGAGGGATTCCAGAGTAGAGCCCTGGGGTGGGGCGACTGGACAACCAGAAATCTGGTTAAAAATTGGGGACTAGGGACATGTCAAGCCCATTATGACATCTAATGGTCCAGCCACTGAGAGGACTTACTAGAGGACAGGACTCACGCTGAGGTCACAATGCGTGTTTATGCTCTCGTCGCACTCAAGAATGGGCGGGGCCTCAGGGTGAATGCTGTTTTCTCCTACACTGAACGTTGGACAACATGCCAACCACAAGGTTTCTTGCCATGGGTCAGGAAGAGTTCTGATTTCTGCATCACAGTCACCCGTGGGCAGTGATTGGAGATAAGGTCTAGGTTCTGAAGCCTGAAAACTGAGGTAGGGAAGAGATGATGACCTAAGGCCAGGGCGGGTCTGATGTGCTCAGGGTGCGGTCAGCTGTCTGGGTGTTGGTCAGCAGGTCCGGGCTCAGGTTGTGTCAGACAGTGCATTAGTGCCCAGGTTAGACTATATAATTTGGGTACATTCGAGTGCCGTGTAGGTTTATCTTCATTTAAGCTGCCTGGTCAGCTCATTAGACAATATATTTTTTTCTAGAGGGCAGGCAGAGTGCTTCATTGTCGGTCCGGAATTGCCAAACATGAGGGCTTCAGGGCCAGGAGAGTGAGGACGGAAGTCTGAGAACACAAGCTAGACCTCGGATTCAGGGGAGGGCACGGCAGGTACCCCCTGCAGATCTGAACCAATATCTCATGCATCTGTAGTCAGGGCGAGGATCCGACGTTGGCTCAGTTTGGAGTTTCTGTGCATGACGGCCCCTTCATGAAGGGAGCGGAATCTCGAGGCCATGGAGGTTTTCCACGTTGGGAGATGTGGGATGCCCCCTTCAAGGATTCCTTCTGCGGGACAATTGAGACCTGTTGGACAGTTCCAGGACATCCCATATGGAATGACTCCAGAGCAACATTCGACGATGGATGCCTGGGAAGTCCGCCTCGCCTTCCAATTGTCTCCTAGCAACAAGACAGTTTAGATCTAATGGATCTGAGGGAGCAACCGGGGTGGCTGAGTTGAAATGCACTTTCCAGAGGATGGGTCCGAATGTGTGTTTGTGTCCATGAGGGCCTTAAATGGGGAGGTGGCACCGGGACCCTGATGTATTCTCCTAAGCTTTGGCATAGCTCCCATGCACAAGTTTCCTTGTGGAGACGAGATTTGTTCTGATGGGTGCCTCAGGAAATCCCCTCTGCTGGTATTGGAATCCAGGCTTTTGAGGAGACATGCCTGTGAACCAAAGCAATGGATCCGATAATGGCCTCGGGTCCTGTCTGGTTCAATCTTCTTGGTATGAGTGGAGGTAGATGAGTGGAGGAAGATGCTCAGCTGGTATCAACCGCCCTTTTTTGTCCCGGGCGACCTACACTATTGGGATGACCTCAGGGACTTTGGAGGGTTCTCCTAATTTGTACGATTTTTGACAATGGAATGGGCAGAATTCCCATGGATTGGGTGGGGGCAGTCCTAATGTGTGGCTCCAGGGGCCCCAGCCTTGAGGGAGTGTGGCCCAGGACTTTGACGACAGAAGACTGAAAACACAAACTCAGCTTATGTTTGGGGACGTAGGTATGGCACGCCCGATCTACAAACCATGAGAAGAACTCTTCAGGATATGAAGAATGAGCGAGTCTGAGTCGCTTGCTCAGGCTTTTGTCTCGGCATTTTGTTTCAGCGATGGCCGTGGAATTTTGGGGAGGTCTCATGGGCCATGGATGAATCTGCCTCTCTGTGGATTTGGCCCGATCCCAATTGTTTTTCGTCAATTTGTGGGATGGGAGGACTCCTTTCAGGTTTGTTACCTCTGGTGTCCCACCAAAAGAGGAATTCCAAAGCAGAGCCCTGTGGAAGAGTGAAGGGACACCCCGAACTATGGTTAGAAATTGAGGCCTAGGGGCATGGCAAGCCCAATATGCTGTCTCTTCATATAGGCCCTGAGAGGCCTTACCTGAGGACTGGGCTCTGGCTGAGGGTCACAATGTGTGTTTGTGACCAATGTGGCCCGCAAGCATGGGCTGGGCCTCATGGGCCACGCTTGTTTCAACTACACTGAACGTTGGACAACATGCCAAGCACAAGGTTTCTTGCCATGGGGAAAGAGTTCTGATTTCTGCATCATTTTCAACCCTGGGCAGTGTTTGGAGATAAGGTCTTGGTTCTGGAGCCTGAAAACCGCAGTTGGGAAGAGATGACGACCTAAGGCCATGGCGGGTCCGATGTGCTCAGTGTGCGGCCAGCTGTCTGGGTGGGACCAGGAGGTCCAGGCTCAGGCTGGGTCAGAAGGGGAAATAGTGCCCAGGTCAGCCTATATGTTTGGGGTACAGCCGATTGGCGTGCAGGTTGATCCTCATTTGGGGTTTCGGGGTAGCCCTGAGGGCAATGTTTTACTTCTGTAGGGCAGGCAGAGTGCGGCATTGTAGTTCTGGATTGCCAACTGGAGGGCTTGTGGGCCAGTAGTCTGAGGATGGAGTCTGAGAACCCAAGCTAGGCCTAGGTTTCTGGGTGAGGATATGGCAGGCACAATCTACAGACCTCAATAGAGATCTCGTGCATCTGAAGACAGGGCAAGGATCAGACGATCGCTCAGGTTGGACTTTCTGCCCTGATGGTCCTTTCTTGAAGGGGGTTGGATCACGAGGACATGGGGGTTTTCCCATGATGGGAGTTGTGAGAAGCTCCAAACTGCAAAGATTCTTCTGCAGGACAATTGAGACCTGTTGGTTGGCTCCAGGCCAACGATTCCGAGCAGGGTTCTAAGGATGGATGGCTGGGTAGCCCACCTCGCATTCCAATGGTCTCCAAGCAACAAGACAGGTTAGATCTGCTGGATGTGGGGGGCAACCGAGGAGGCTGAGTTGAAATGGACTCTCCTGTGGATGTGTCCTAATATGTTTTTGTGTCTATGGAGACCTTGGAATGAAGCGGTGGCCCTGGGGCCCTGAAGGGTTCTCCTAAACAGAGGCTTTGACACAGCTCCAACGTGCATGTTTCCCATGTGTAGATGAGATTTGTTCTGATGGGTGAGTCAAGAAACAGCCATATGCTGGTATTGAAATCCAGGCCTCTGAGGAGAGATGCCTGGAAACCAAAGCAATGGATCAGATTAGTGCCTAGGGGCCTGTTAATTCCTTTTTACCTCTGGGGACATCAGTCTACGGGTCTGAGTGCAGGTAGGTGCTCAGATGGGCTCAGATTGCCCCTGTTTGTCCTGGGTAGCCACAACTATTGGGATGGCCTCAGGGACTTTGGAGGTTATCCTATTAGTAGGGTTGTGGCCATTGGAATGGGCACATACAATTCCCTTGGAGAGGGCAAGTACAGTCCTCAGGTTTGGCTCCAGGGCCCTGAGCCTGTAGGGTGTGTAGGCCAGAGCTGTTTGGACAGTTGTCTGAAAACACAAACTCGGCTTATGTTTTGGGTCGTAGGTATGGCAGGACTGATCTACAGACCATGAGGAGAACATTTCGGGATATGAAAAAAGGGCGAGTGTGAGGCTCTTGCTCAAGTTTTTGTCTCTGGATATCGTGTCACTCATGGTCGTGAAATTGCCGGGTGACTTCATGGGAAATTGACGAGTCTTACTCTGGGGGTTCGGTCCCGTCCAAAGAGTTTGCGGTCATTCTGGGGATGGAAGAAGTCCGTTTTTTTGTTGTTGTTGTCGATTTGTTTCATTTTGTTTTTCAACCTCAGATGTCCCACCAAATGAGGGATTCCAGAGTAGAGCCCTGGGGTGGGGCGACTGGACAACCAGAAATCTGGTTAAAAATTGGGGACTAGGGACATGTCAAGCCCATTATGACATCTAATGGTCCAGCCACTGAGAGGACTTACTAGAGGACAGGACTCACGCTGAGGTCACAATGCGTGTTTATGCTCTCGTCGCACTCAAGAATGGGCGGGGCCTCAGGGTGAATGCTGTTTTCTCCTACACTGAACGTTGGACAACATGCCAACCACAAGGTTTCTTGCCATGGGTCAGGAAGAGTTCTGATTTCTGCATCACAGTCACCCGTGGGCAGTGATTGGAGATAAGGTCTAGGTTCTGAAGCCTGAAAACTGAGGTAGGGAAGAGATGATGACCTAAGGCCAGGGCGGGTCTGATGTGCTCAGGGTGCGGTCAGCTGTCTGGGTGTTGGTCGGCAGGTCCGGGCTCAGGTTGTGTCAGACAGTGCATTAGTGCCCAGGTTAGACTATATAATTTGGGTACATTCGAGTGCCGTGTAGGTTTATCTTCATTTAAGCTGCCTGGTTAGCTCATTAGGCAATATATTTTTTCTAGAGGGCAGGCAGAGTGCTTCATTGTCGGTCCGGAATTGCCAAACATGAGGGCTTCGGGGCCAGGAGAGTGAGGACGGAAGTCTGAGAACACAAGCTAGACTTCGGATTCAGGGTGAGGGCACGGCAGGTACCCCCTGCAGATCTGAACCAATATCTCATGCATCTGAAGTCAGGGCAAGGATCCGACGTTGGCTCAGTTTGGAATTTCTGTGCATGACGGCCCCTTCATGAAGGGAGCGGAATCTCGAGGCCATGGAGGTTTTCCACGTTGGGAGATGTGGGATGCCCCCTTCAAGGATTCCTTCTGCGGGACAATTGAGACCTGTTGGACAGCTCCAGGACATCCCATATGGAATGACTCCAGAGCACCGTTCGAGGATGGATGCCTGGGAAGTCCGCCTCGCCTTCCAATTGTCGCCTAGCAACAAGACAGTTTAGACCTAATGGATCTGCCGGAGCAACCGGGGTGGCTGAGTTGAAATGCACTATCCAGAGGATGGGTCCTAATGTGTGTTTGTGTCCATGAGGGCCCTGGAATGGGGAGGTGGCACCGGGACCCTGAAGTATTCTCCTAAGCTTTGGCATAGCTCCCATGCACAAGTTTCCTTATGGAGACGAGATTTGTTCTGATGGGTGCCTCAGGATATCCCCTCTGCTGGTATTGGAATCCAGGCTTTTTAGGAGACATGCCTGTAAACCAAAGCAATGGATCCGATAATGGCCTCGGGTCCTGTTTGGTTCAATCTTCTTGGTATGAGTGGAGGTAGATGAGTGGAGGAAGATGCTCAGCTGGTATCAACCGCCCTTTTTTGTCCCGGGCGACCTACACTATTGGGATGGCCTCAGGGACTTTGGAGGGTTCTCCTAATTTGTACGATTTTTGACAATGGAATGGGCACAATTCCATGGATTGGGTGGGGGCAGTCCTAATGTGTGGCTCCAGGGGCCCCAGCCTGGAGGGAGTGTGGCCCAGTACTTTGAGGACAGAAGACTGAAAACACAAACTCAGCTTAAGTTTGGGGACGTAGGTATGGCACGCCCGATCTACAAACCATGAGAAGAACTCTTCAGGATATGAAGAATGAGCGAGTCTGAGGCGCTTGCTCAGGCTTTTGTCTCTGGATTTTGTTTCAGCGATGGACGTGGAATGTTGGGGAGGTCTCATGGGACATGGACGAATCTTCCTCTCTGTGGATTTTGCCCGATCCCAATTGTTTTTCGTCAATCTGTGGGATGGGAGGACTCCTTTCAGGTTTGTTACCTCTGGTGTCCCAGCAGAAGAGGAATTCCAAAGCAGAGCCCTGGGGAAGAGTGAAGGGACACCCCGAACTATGGTTAAAAATTGGGGCCTGGGGGCATGGCAAGCCCAATATGCTGTCTCTTCATATAGGCCCTGAGAGGCCTTACCTGAGGACTGGGCTCAGGCTCAGGGTCACAATGTGTGTTTGTGACCAATGTGGCCCGCAAGCATGGGCTGGGCCTCATGGGCCACGCTTGTTTCAACTACACTGAACGTTGGACAAAATGCCATGCACAAGGTTTCTTGCCATGGGGAAAGAGTTCTGATTTCTGCATCATTTTCAACCCTGGGCAGTGGTTGGAGATAAGTTCTAGGTTCTGGAGCCTGAAAACCGCAGTTGGGAAGAGATGACGACCTAAGGCCATTACAGGTATGATGTGCTCAGTGTGCGGCCAGCTGTCTGGGCGGGACCAGGAGGTCCAGGCTCAGGCTGGGTCAGAAGGGTAAATAGTGCCCAGGTCAGCCTATATGTTTGGGGTACAGCCGATTGGCATGCAGGTTGATCCTCATTTGGGGTTTCGAGGTAGCCCTGAGGGCAATGTTTTACTTCTGTAGGGCAGGCAGAGTGCGGCATTGTAGTTCTGGATTGCCCAACTGGAGGGCTTGTGGGCCAGTAGTCTAAGGCGGAGTCTGAGAACCCAAGCTAGGCCTAGGTTTCTGGGTGAGGATATGGCAGGCACAATCTACAGACCTCAATAGAGATCTCGTGCATCTGAAGTCAGGGCAAGGATCAGACGATCGCTCAGGTTGGACTTTCTGCCCTGATGGCCCTTTCTTGAAGGGGGTTGGATCACGAGGACATGGGGGTTTTCCCACGATGGGAGTTGTGAGAAGCTCCAAACTGCAAAGATTCTTCTGCAGGACAATTGAGACCTGTTGGTTGGCTCCAGGCCAACGATTCCGAGCAGGGTTCTTAGGATGGATGGCTGGGTAGCCCACCTCGCATTCCAATTGTCTCCAAGCAACAAGACAGGTTAGATCTGCTGGATGTGGCGGGCAACCGAGGAGGCTGAGTTGAAATGGACTCTCCTGTGGATGTGTCCTAATATGTTTTTGTGTCTATGGAGACCTTGGAATGAAGCGGTGGCCCTGGGGCCCTGAAGGGTTCTCCTAAACAGAGGCTTTGACACAGCTCCAACGTGCATTTTTCCCATGTGTAGATGAGATTTGTTCTGATGGGTGAGTCAAGAAACAGCCATATGCTGGTATTGAAATCCAGGCCTCTGAGGAGAGATGCCTGGAAACCAAAGCAATGTTTCCGATTAGTGCCTAGGGGCCTGTTCGTTCCTTTTTACCTCTGGGGACATCAGTCTACGGGTCTGAGTGCAGGTAGGTGCTCAGATGGGCTCAGATTGCCCTTGTTTGTCCTGGGAAGCCACAACTATTGGGATGGCCTCAGGGACTTTGGAGGTTATCCTATTAGTAGGGTTGTGGCCATTGGAATGGGCACATACAATTCCCTTGGAGAGGGCAAGTACAGTCCTCAGGTTTGGCTCCAGGGCCCTGAGCCTGTAGGGTGTGTAGGCCAGAGCTGTTTGGACAGTTGTCTGAAAACACAAACTCGGCTTATGTTTTGGGTCATAGGTATGGCAGGACTGATCTACAAACCATGAGGAGAACACTTCGGGATATGAAAAAAGGGCGAGTGTGAGGCTCTTGCTCAAGTTTTTGTCTCTGGATATCGTGTCACTCATGGTCGTGAAATTGCCGGGTGACTTCATGGGAAATGGACGAGTCTTACTCTCTGGGGGTTCGGTCCCGTCCAAAGAGTTTGGGGTCATTCTGGGGATGGAAGAAGTCCGTTTTTTTGTTGTTGTTGTCGATTTGTTTCATTTTGTTTTTCAACCTCAGATGTCCCACCAAATGAGGGATTACAGAGTAGAGCCCTGGGGTGGGGCGACTGGACAACCAGAAATCTGGTTAAAAATTGGGGACTAGGGACATGTCAAGCCCATTATGACATCTAATGGTCCAGCCACTGAGAGGACTTACTAGAGGACAGGACTCACGCTGAGGTCACAATGCGTGTTTATGCTCTCGTCGCACTCAAGAATGGGCGGGGCCTCAGGGTGAATGCTGTTTTCTCCTACACTGAACGTTGGACAACATGCCAACCACAAGGTTTCTTGCCATGGGTCAGGAAGAGTTCTGATTTCTGCATCACAGTCACCCGTGGGCAGTGATTGGAGATAAGGTCTAGGTTCTGAAGCCTGAAAACTGAGGTAGGGAAGAGATGATGACCTAAGGCCAGGGCGGGTCTGATGTGCTCAGGGTGCGGTCAGCTGTCTGGGTGTTGGTCAGCAGGTCCGGGCTCAGGTTGTGTCAGACAGTGCATTAGTGCCCAGGTTAGACTATATAATTTGGGTACATTCGAGTGCCGTGTAGGTTTATCTTCATTTAAGCTGCCTGGTCAGCTCATTAGACAATATATTTTTTTCTAGAGGGCAGGCAGAGTGCTTCATTGTCGGTCCGGAATTGCCAAACATGAGGGCTTCAGGGCCAGGAGAGTGAGGACGGAAGTCTGAGAACACAAGCTAGACCTCGGATTCAGGGTGAGGGCACGGCAGGTACCCCCTGCAGATCTGAACCAATATCTCATGCATCTGTAGTCAGGGCGAGGATCCGACGTTGGCTCAGTTTGGAGTTTCTGTGCATGACGGCCCCTTCATGAAGGGAGCGGAATCTCGAGGCCATGGAGGTTTTCCACGTTGGGAGATGTGGGATGCCCCCTTCAAGGCTTCCTTCTGCGGGACAATTGAGACCTGTTGGACAGCTCCAGGACATCCCATATGGAATGACTCCAGAGCAACATTCGACGATGGATGCCTGGGAAGTCCGCCTCGCCTTCCAATTGTCTCCTAGCAACAAGACAGTTTAGATCTAATGGATCTGAGGGAGCAACCGGGGTGGCTGAGTTGAAATGCACTTTCCAGAGGATGGGTCCGAATGTGTGTTTGTGTCCATGAGGGCCTTAAATGGGGAGGTGGCACCGGGACCCTGATGTATTCTCCTAAGCTTTGGCATAGCTCCCATGCACAAGTTTCCTTGTGGAGACGAGATTTGTTCTGATGGGTGCCTCAGGAAATCCCCTCTGCTGGTATTGGAATCCAGGCTTTTGAGGAGACATGCCTGTAAACCAAAGCAATGGATCCGATAATGGCCTCGGGTCCTGTCTGGTTCAATCTTCTTGGTATGAGTGGAGGTAGATGAGTGGAGGAAGATGCTCAGCTGGTATCAACCGCCCTTTTTTGTCCCGGGCGACCTACACTATTGGGATGACATCAGGGACTTTGGAGGGTTCTCCTAATTTGTACGATTTTTGACAATGGAATGGGCAGAATTCCCATGGATTGGGTGGGGGCAGTCCTAATGTGTGGCTCCAGGGGCCCCAGCCTGGAGGGAGTGTGGCCCAGGACTTTGACGACAGAAGACTGAAAACACAAACTCAGCTTAAGTTTGGGGACGTAGGTATGGCACGCCCGATCTACAAACCATGAGAAGAACTCTTCAGGATATGAAGAATGAGCGAGTCTGAGTCGCTTGCTCAGGCTTTTGTCTCGGGATTTTGTTTCAGCGATGGCCGTGGAATTTTGGGGAGGTCTCATGGGCCATGGATGAATCTGCCTCTCTGTGGATTTGGCCCGATCCCAATTGTTTCTCGTCAATTTGTGGGATGGGAGGACTCCTTTCAGGTTTGTTACCTCTGGTGTCCCACCAAAAGAGGAATTCCAAAGCAGAGCCCTGGGGAAGAGTGAAGGGACACCCCGAACTATGGTTAAAAATTGAGGCCTAGGGGCATGGCAAGCCCAATATGCTGTCTCTTCATATAGGCCCTGAGAGGCCTTACCTGAGGACTGGGCTCAGGCTGAGGGTCACAATGTGTGTTTGTGACCAATGTGGCCCGCAAGCATGGGCTGGGCCTCATGGGCCACGCTTGTTTCAACTACACTGAACGTTGGACAACATGCCAAGCACAAGGTTTCTTGCCATGGGGAAAGAGTTCTGATTTCTGCATCATTTTCAACCCTGGGCAGTGTTTGGAGATAAGGTCTTGGTTCTGGAGCCTGAAAACCGCAGTTGGGAAGAGATGACGACCTAAGGCCATGGCGGGTCTGATGTGCTCAGTGTGCGGCCAGCTGTCTGGGTGGGACCAGGAGGTCCAGGCTCAGGCTGGGTCAGAAGGGGAAATAGTGCCCAGGTCAGCCTATATGTTTGGGGTACAGCCGATTGGCGTGCAGGTTGATCCTCATTTGGGGTTTCGGGGTAGCCCTGAGGGCAATGTTTTACTTCTGTAGGGCAGGCAGAGTGCGGCATTGTAGTTCTGGATTGCCAACTGGAGGGCTTGTGGGCCAGTAGTCTGAGGATGGAGTCTGAGAACCCAAGCTAGGCCTAGGTTTCTGGGTGAGGATATGGCAGGCACAATCTACAGACCTCAATAGAGTTCTCGTGCATCTGAAGTCAGGGCAAGGATCAGACGATCGCTCAGGTTGGACTTTCTGCCCTGATGGTCCTTTCTTGAAGGGGGTTGGATCACGAGGACATGGGGGTTTTCCCACGATGGGAGTTGTGAGAAGCTCCAAACTGCAAAGATTCTTCTGCAGGACAATTGAGACCTGTTGGTTGGCTCCAGGCCAACGATTCCGAGCAGGGTTCTAAGGATGGATGGCTGGGTAGCCCACCTCGCATTCCAATGGTCTCCAAGCAACAAGACAGGTTAGATCTGCTGGATGTGGGGGGCAACCGAGGAGGCTGAGTTGAAATGGACTCTCCTGTGGATGTGTCCTAATATGTTTTTGTGTCTATGGAGACCTTGGAATGAAGCGGTGGCCCTGGGGCCCTGAAGGGTTCTCCTAAACAGAGGCTTTGACACAGCTCCAACGTGCATGTTTCCCATGTGTAGATGAGATTTGTTCTGATGGGTGAGTCAAGAAACAGCCATATGCTGGTATTGAAATCCAGGCCTCTGAGGAGAGATGCCTGGAAACCAAAGCAATGGATCAGATTAGTGCCTAGGGGCCTGTTAATTCCTTTTTACCTCTGGGGACATCAGTCTACGGGTCTGAGTGCAGGTAGGTGCTCAGATGGGCTCAGATTGCCCCTGTTTGTCCTGGGTAGCCACAACTATTGGGATGGCCTCAGGGACTTTGGAGGTTATCCTATTAGTAGGGTTGTGGCCATTGGAATGGGCACATACAATTCCCTTGGAGAGGGCAAGTACAGTCCTCAGGTTTGGCTCCAGGGCCCTGAGCCTGTAGGGTGTGTAGGCCAGAGCTGTTTGGACAGTTGTCTGAAAACACAAACTCGGCTTATGTTTTGGGTCGTAGGTATGGCAGGACTGATCTACAGACCATGAGGAGAACACTTCGGGATATGAAAAAAGGGCGAGTGTGAGGCTCTTGCTCAAGTTTTTGTCTCTGGATATCGTGTCACTCATGGTCGTGAAATTGCCGGGTGACTTCATGGGAAATTGACGAGTCTTACTCTCTGGGGGTTCGGTCCCGTCCAAAGAGTTTGCGGTCATTCTGGGGATGGAAGAAGTCCGTTTTTTTGTTGTTGTTGTCGATTTGTTTCATTTTGTTTTTCAACCTCAGATGTCCCACCAAATGAGGGATTCCAGAGTAGAGCCCTGGGGTGGGGCGACTGGACAACCAGAAATCTGGTTAAAAATTGGGGACTAGGGACATGTCAAGCCCATTATGACATCTAATGGTCCAGCCACTGAGAGGACTTACTAGAGGACAGGACTCACGCTGAGGTCACAATGCGTGTTTATGCTCTCGTCGCACTCAAGAATGGGCGGGGCCTCAGGGTGAATGCTGTTTTCTCCTACACTGAACGTTGGACCACATGCCAACCACAAGGTTTCTTGCCATGGGTCAGGAAGAGTTCTGATTTCTGCATCACAGTCACCCGTGGGCAGTGATTGGAGATAAGGTCTAGGTTCTGAAGCCTGAAAACTGAGGTAGGGAAGAGATGATGACCTAAGGCCAGGGCGGGTCTGATGTGCTCAGGGTGCGGTCAGCTGTCTGGGTGTTGGTCAGCAGGTCCGGGCTCAGGTTGTGTCAGACAGTGCATTAGTGCCCAGGTTAGACTATATAATTTGGGTACATTCGAGTGCCGTGTAGGTTTATCTTCATTTAAGCTGCCTGGTTAGCTCATTAGGCAATATATTTTTTCTAGAGGGCAGGCAGAGTGCTTCATTGTCTGTCCGGAATTGCCAAACATGAGGGCTTCGGGGCCAGGAGAGTGAGGACGGAAGTCTGAGAACACAAGCTAGACTTCGGATCAGGGTGAGGGCACGGCAGGTACCCCCTGCAGATCTGAACCAATATCTCATGCATCTGAAGTCAGGGCAAGGATCCGACGTTGGCTCAGTTTGGAATTTCTGTGCATGACGGCCCCTTCATGAAGGGAGCGGAATCTCGAGGCCATGGAGGTTTTCCACGTTGGGAGATGTGGGATGCCCCCTTCAAGGATTCCTTCTGCGGGACAATTGAGACCTGTTGGACAGCTCCAGGACATCCCATATGGAATGACTCCAGAGCACCGTTCGAGGATGGATGCCTGGGAAGTCCGCCTCGCCTTCCAATTGTCGCCTAGCAACAAGACAGTTTAGACCTAATGGATCTGCGGGAGCAACCGGGGTGGCTGAGTTGAAATGCACTATCCAGAGGATGGGTCCTAATGTGTGTTTGTGTCCATGAGGGCCCTGGAATGGGGAGGTGGCACCGGGACCCTGAAGTATTCTCCTAAGCTTTGGCATAGCTCCCATGCACAAGTTTCCTTATGGAGACGAGATTTGTTCTGATGGGTGCCTCAGGATATCCCCTCTGCTGGTATTGGAATCCAGGCTTTTTAGGAGACATGCCTGTAAACCAAAGCAATGGATCCGATAATGGCCTCGGGTCCTGTTTGGTTCAATCTTCTTGGTATGAGTGGAGGTAGATGAGTGGAGGAAGATGCTCAGCTGGTATCAACCGCCCTTTTTTGTCCCGGGCGACCTACACTATTGGGATGGCCTCAGGGACTTTGGAGGGTTCTCCTAATTTGTACGATTTTTGACAATGGAATGGGCACAATTCCATGGATTGGGTGGGGGCAGTCCTAATGTGTGGCTCCAGGGGCCCCAGCCTGGAGGGAGTGTGGCCCAGTACTTTGAGGACAGAAGACTGAAAACACAAACTCAGCTTAAGTTTGGGGACGTAGGTATGGCACGCCCGATCTACAAACCATGAGAAGAACTCTTCAGGATATGAAGAATGAGCGATTCTGAGGCGCTTGCTCAGGCTTTTGTCTCTGGTATTTGTTTCAGCGATGGCCGTGGAATGTTGGGGAGGTCTCATGGGCCATGGACGAATCTTCCTCTCTGTGGATTTGGCCCGATCCCAATTGTTTTTCGTCAATCTGTGGGATGGGAGGACTCCTTTCAGGTTTGTTACCTCTGGTGTCCCACCAAAGAGGAATTCCAAAGGTAGCTCCGGGGAAGAGTGAAGGGACACCCCGAACTATGGTTAAAAATTGGGGCCAAGGGGCATGGCAAGCCCAATATGCTGTCTCTTCATATAGGCCCTGAGAGGCCTTACCTGAGGACTGGGCTCAGGCTGAGGGTCACAATGTGTGTTTGTGAACAATGTTGCCCGCAAGCATGGGCTGGGCCTCATGGGCCACGCTTGTTTCAACTACACTGAACGTTGGACAACATGCCAAGCACAAGGTTTCTTGCCATGGGGAAAGAGTTCTGATTTCTGCATCATTTTCAACCCTGGGCAGTGGTTGGAGATAAGGTCTAGGTTCTGGAGCCTGAAAACCGCAGTTGGGAAGAGATGACGACCTAAGGCCATGGCGGGTCCGATGTGCTCAATATGCGGCCAGCTGTCTGGGTGGGACCAGGAGGTCCAGGCTCAGGCTGGGTCAGAAGGGGAAATAGTGCCCAGGTCAGCCTATATGTTTGGGGTACAGCCGATTGGCATGCAGGTTGATCCTCATTTGGGGTTTCGGGGTAGCCCTGAGGGCAATGTTTTACTTCTGTAGGGCAGGCAGAGTGCGGCATTGTAGTTCTGGATTGCCCAACTGGAGGGCTTGTGGGCCAGTAGTCTGAGGACGGAGTCTGAGAACCCAAGCTAGGCCTAGGTTTCTGGGTGAGGATATGGCAGGCACAATCTACAGACCTCAATAGAGATCTCGTGCATCTGATGTCAGGGTAAGGATCAGACGATCGCTCAGTTTGGACTTTCTGCCCTGATGGCCCTTTCTTGAAGGGGGTTGGATCACGAGGACATGGGGGTTTTCCCACGATGGGAGTTGTGAGAAGCTCCAAACTGCAAAGATTCTTCTGCAGGACAATTGAGACCTGTTGTTTGGCTCCAGGCCAACGATTCCGAGCAGGGTTCTAAGGATGGATGGCTGGGTAGCCCACCTCGCATTCCAATTGTCTCCAAGCAACAAGACAGGTTAGATCTGCTGCATGTGGCGGGCAACCGAGGAGGCTGAGTTGAAATGGACTCTCCTGTGGATGTGTCCTAATATGTTTTTGTGTCTATGGAGACCTTCGAATGAAGCGGTGGCCCTGGGGCCCTGAAGGGTTCTCCTAAACAGAGGCTTTGACACAGCTCCAACGTGCATGTTTCCCATGTGTAGATGAGATTTGTTCTGATGGGTGAGTCAAGAAACAGCCATATGCTGGTATTGAAATCCAGGCCTCTGAGGAGAGTTTCCTGGAAACCAAAGCAATGGATCCGATTAGTGCCTAGGGGCCTGTTCGTTCCTTTTTACCTCTGGGGACATCAGTCTACGGGTCTGAGTGCAGGTAGGTACTCAGATGGGCTCAGATTGCCCCCTGTTTGTCCTGAGAAGCCACAACTATTAGGATGGCCTCAGGGACTTTGGAGGTTATCCTATTAGTAGGGTTGTGGCCATTGGAATGGGCACATACAATTCCCTTGGAGAGGGCAAGTACAGTCCTCAGGTTTGGCTCCAGGGCCCTGAGCCTGTAGGGTGTGTAGGCCAGAGCTGTTTGGACAGTTGTCTGAAAACACAAACTCGGCTTATGTTTTGGGTCATATGTATGGCAGGACTGATCTACAGACCATGAGGAGAACACTTCGGGATATGAAAAAAGGGCGAGTGTGAGGCTCTTGCTCAAGTTTTTGTCTCTTGATATCGTGTCATTCATGGTCGTGAAATTGCCGGGTGACTTCATGGGAAATGGACGAGTCTTACTCTCTGGGGGTTCGGTCCCGTCCAAAGAGTTTGCGGTCATTCTGGGGATGGAATAAGTCCGTTTTTTTGTTGTTGTTGTTGATTTGTTTCATTTTCTTTTTCAACCTCAGATGTCCCACCAAATGAGGGATTCCAGAGGAGAGCCCTGGGGTGGGGCGACTGGACAACCAGAAATCTGGTTAAAAATTGGGGACTAGGGACATGTCAAGCCCATTATGACATCTAATGGTCCAGCCACTGAGAGGACTTACTAGAGGACAGGACTCACGCTGAGGTCACAATGCGTGTTTATGCTCTCGTCGCACTCAAGAATGGGCGGGGCCTCAGGGTGAATGCTGGTTTCTCCTACACTGAACGTTGGACAACATGCCAACCACAAGGTTTCTTGCCATGGGTCAGGAAGAGTTCTGATTTCTGCATCACAGTCACCCGTGGGCAGTGATTGGAGATAAGGTCTAGGTTCTGAAGCCTGAAAACTGAGGTAGGGAAGAGATGATGACCTAAGGCCAGGGCGGGTCTGATGTGCTCAGGGTGCAGTCAGCTCTCTGGGTGTTGGTCAGCAGGTCCGGGCTCAGGTTGTGTCAGACAGTGCATTAGTGCCCAGGTTAGACTATATAATTTGGGTACATTCGAGTGCCGTGTAGGTTTATCTTCATTTAAGCTGCCATGTCAGCTCATTAGGCAATATATTTTTTCTAGAGGGCAGGCAGAGTGCTTCATTGTCGGTCCGGAATTGCCAAACATGAGG
This sequence comes from Mustela nivalis, assembly GCF_964662115.1. NCBI lineage: Eukaryota > Metazoa > Chordata > Mammalia > Carnivora > Mustelidae > Mustela > Mustela nivalis. Next base: position 155,655 of record NW_028135376.1, read on the forward strand.
GCTTCGGGGGCAGGAGAGTGAGGACGGAAGTGTGAGAACACAAGCTAGACTTCGGATTCAGGGTGAGGGCACGGCAGGTACCCCCTGCAGATCTGAACCAATATCTCATGCATCTGAAGTCAGGGCGAGGATCCGACGTTGGCTCAGGTTGGAGTTTCTGTGCATGACGGCCCCTTCATGAAGGGAGCGGAATCTCGAGGCCATGGAGGTTTTCCACGTTGGGAGATGTGGGATGCCCCCTTCAAGGATTCCTTCTGTGAGACAATTGAGTCCTGTTGGACAGCTCCAGGACATCCCATATGGAATGACTCCAGAGCACCGTTCGAGGATGGATGCCTGGGAAGTCCGCCTCGCCTTCCAATTGCTCCTAGCAACAAGACAGTTTAGATCTAATGGATCTGCGGGAGCAACCGGGGTGGCTGAGTAGAAATGCACTTTCCAGAGGATGGGTCCTAATGTGTGTTTGTGTCCATGAGGGCCTTGGAATGGGGAGGTGGCACCGGGACCCTGAAGTATTCTCCTAAGCTTTGGCATAGCTCCCATGCACAAGATTCCTTGTGGAGACGAGATTTGTTCTGATGGGTGCCTCAGGAATTCCCCTCTGCTGGTATTGGAATCCAGGCTTTTGAGGAGACATGCCTGTAAACCAAAGCAATGGATCCGATAATGGCCTCGGGTCCTGTCTGGTTCAATCTTCTTGGTATGAGTGGAGGTAGATGAGTGGATGAAGATGCTCAGCTGGTATCAACCGCCCTTTTTTGTCCCGGGCGATCTACACTATTGGGATGGCCTCAGGGACTTTGGAGGGTTCTCCTAATTTGTACGATTTTTGACAATGGAATGGGCAGAATTCCCATGGATTGGGTGGGGGCAGTCCTAATGTGTGGCTCCAGGGGCCCCAGCTTGGAGGGAGTGTGGCCCAGGACTTTGAGGACAGAAGACTGAAAACACAAACTCAGCTTAAGTTTGGGGACGTAGGTATGGCACGCCCGAACTACAAACCATGAGAAGAACTCTTCAGGATATGAAGAATGAGCGAGTCTGAGTCGCTTGCTCAGGCTTTTGTCTCGGGATTTTGTTTCAGCGATGGCCATGGAATTTTGTGGAGGTCTCATGGGCCATGGATGAATCTTCCTCTCTGTGGATTTGGCCCGATCCCAATTGTTTTTCGTCAATCTGTGGGATGGGAAGACTCCTTTCAGGTTTGTTACCTCAGGTGTCCCACCAAAAGAGGAATTCCAAAGCAGAGCCCTGGGGAAGAGTGAAGGGACAACCCGAACTATGGTTAAAAATTGGGGCCAAGGGGCATGGCAAGCCCAATATGCTGTCTCTTCATATAGGCCCTGAGAGGCCTTACCTGAGGACTGGGCTCAGGCTGAGGGTCACAATGTGTGTTTGTGACCAATGTGGCCCGCAAGCATGGGCTGGGCCTCATGGGCCACGCTTGTTTCAACTACACTGAACGTTGGACAACATGCCAACCACAAGGTTTCTTGCCATGGGGAAAGAGTTCTGATTTCTGCATCATTTTCAACCCTGGGCAGTGGTTGGAGATAAGGTCTAGGTTCTGCAGCCTGAAAACCGCAGTTGGGAAGAGATGACGACCTAAGGCCATGGCGGGTCTGATGTGCTCAGTGTGCGGCCAGCTGTCGGGGTGGGACCAGGAGGTCCAGGCTCAGGCTGGGTCAGAAGGGGAAATAGTGCCCAGGTCAGCCTATATGTTTGGGGTACAGCCGAATGGCATGCAGGTTGATCCTCATTTGGGGTTTCGGGGTAGCCCTGAGGGCAATGTTTTACTTCTGTAGGGCAGGCAGAGTGCGGCATTGTAGTTCTGGATTGCCAAACTGGAGGGCTTGTGGGCCAGTAGTCTGAGGACGGAGTCTGAGAACCCAAGCTAGGCCTAGGTTTCTGGGTGAGGATATGGCAGGCACAATCTACAGACCTCAATAGAGATCTCGTGCATCTGAAGTCAGGGCAAGGATCAGACGATCGCTCAGGTTGGACTTTCTGCCCTGATGGCCCTTTCTTGAAGGGGGTTGGATCACGAGGACATGGGGGTTTTCCCACGATGGGAGTTGTGAGAAGCTCCAAACTGCAAAGATTCTTCTGCAGGACAATTGAGACCTGTTGGTTGGCTCCAGGCCAACGATTCCGAGCAGGGTTCTAAGGATGGATGGCTGGGTAGCCCACCTCGCATTCCAATTGTCTCCAAGCAACAAGACAGGTTAGATCTGCTGGATGTGGGGGGCAACCGAGGAGGCTGAGTTGAAATGGACTCTCCTGTGGATGTGTCCTAATATGTTTTTGTGTCTATGGAGACCTTGGAATAAAGCGGTGGCCCTGGGGCCCTGAAGGGTTCTCCTAAACAGAGGCTTTGACACAGCTCCAACGTGCATGTTTCCCAAGTGTAGATGAGATTTGTTCTGATGGGTGAGTCAAGAAACAACCATATGCTGGTATTGAAATCCAGGCCTCTGAGGAGAGTTTCCTGGAAACCAAAGCAATGGATCCGATTTGTGCCTAGGGGCCTGTTCGTTCCTTTTTACCTCTGGGGACATCAGTCTACGGGTCTGAGTGCAGGTAGGTGCTCAGATGGGCTCAGATTGCCCCTGTTTGTCCTGGGTAGCCACAACTATTGGGATGGCCTCAGGGACTTTGGAGGTTATCCTATTAGTAGGGTTGTGGCCATTGGAATGGGCACATACAATTCCCTTGGAGAGGGCAAGTACAGTCCTCAGGTTTGGCTCCAGGGCCCTGAGCCTGTAGGGTGTGTAGGCCAGAGCTGTTTGGACAGTTGTCTGAAAACACAAACTCGGCTTATGTTTTGGGTCGTAGGTATGGCAGGACTGATCTACAGACCATGAGGAGAACACTTCGGGATATGAAAAAAGGGCGAGTGTGAGGCTCTTGCTCAAGTTTTTGTCTCTGGATATCGTGTCACTCATGGTCGTGAAATTGCCGGGTGACTTCATGGGAAATTGACGAGTCTTACTCTCTGGGGGTTCGGTCCCGTCCAAAGAGTTTGCGGTCATTCTGGGGATGGAAGAAGTCCGTTTTTTTGTTGTTGTTGTCGATTTGTTTCATTTTGTTTTTCAACCTCAGATGTCCCACCAAATGAGGGATTCCAGAGTAGAGCCCTGGGGTGGGGCGACTGGACAACCAGAAATCTGGTTAAAAATTGGGGACTAGGGACATGTCAAGCCCATTATGACATCTAATGGTCCAGCCACTGAGAGGACTTACTAGAGGACAGGACTCACGCTGAGGTCACAATGCGTGTTTATGCTCTCGTCGCACTCAAGAATGGGCGGGGCCTCAGGGTGAATGCTGTTTTCTCCTACACTGAACGTTGGACCACATGCCAACCACAAGGTTTCTTGCCATGGGTCAGGAAGAGTTCTGATTTCTGCATCACAGTCACCCGTGGGCAGTGATTGGAGATAAGGTCTAGGTTCTGAAGCCTGAAAACTGAGGTAGGGAAGAGATGATGACCTAAGGCCAGGGCGGGTCTGATGTGCTCAGGGTGCGGTCAGCTGTCTGGGTGTTGGTCAGCAGGTCCGGGCTCAGGTTGTGTCAGACAGTGCATTAGTGCCCAGGTTAGACTATATAATTTGGGTACATTCGAGTGCCGTGTAGGTTTATCTTCATTTAAGCTGCCTGGTTAGCTCATTAGGCAATATATTTTTTCTAGAGGGCAGGCAGAGTGCTTCATTGTCTGTCCGGAATTGCCAAACATGAGGGCTTCGGGGCCAGGAGAGTGAGGACGGAAGTCTGAGAACACAAGCTAGACTTCGGATCAGGGTGAGGGCACGGCAGGTACCCCCTGCAGATCTGAACCAATATCTCATGCATCTGAAGTCAGGGCAAGGATCCGACGTTGGCTCAGTTTGGAATTTCTGTGCATGACGGCCCCTTCATGAAGGGAGCGGAATCTCGAGGCCATGGAGGTTTTCCACGTTGGGAGATGTGGGATGCCCCCTTCAAGGATTCCTTCTGCGGGACAATTGAGACCTGTTGGACAGCTCCAGGACATCCCATATGGAATGACTCCAGAGCACCGTTCGAGGATGGATGCCTGGGAAGTCCGCCTCGCCTTCCAATTGTCGCCTAGCAACAAGACAGTTTAGACCTAATGGATCTGCGGGAGCAACCGGGGTGGCTGAGTTGAAATGCACTATCCAGAGGATGGGTCCTAATGTGTGTTTGTGTCCATGAGGGCCCTGGAATGGGGAGGTGGCACCGGGACCCTGAAGTATTCTCCTAAGCTTTGGCATAGCTCCCATGCACAAGTTTCCTTATGGAGACGAGATTTGTTCTGATGGGTGCCTCAGGATATCCCCTCTGCTGGTATTGGAATCCAGGCTTTTTAGGAGACATGCCTGTAAACCAAAGCAATGGATCCGATAATGGCCTCGGGTCCTGTTTGGTTCAATCTTCTTGGTATGAGTGGAGGTAGATGAGTGGAGGAAGATGCTCAGCTGGTATCAACCGCCCTTTTTTGTCCCGGGCGACCTACACTATTGGGATGGCCTCAGGGACTTTGGAGGGTTCTCCTAATTTGTACGATTTTTGACAATGGAATGGGCACAATTCCATGGATTGGGTGGGGGCAGTCCTAATGTGTGGCTCCAGGGGCCCCAGCCTGGAGGGAGTGTGGCCCAGTACTTTGAGGACAGAAGACTGAAAACACAAACTCAGCTTAAGTTTGGGGACGTAGGTATGGCACGCCCGATCTACAAACCATGAGAAGAACTCTTCAGGATATGAAGAATGAGCGATTCTGAGGCGCTTGCTCAGGCTTTTGTCTCTGGTATTTGTTTCAGCGATGGCCGTGGAATGTTGGGGAGGTCTCATGGGCCATGGACGAATCTTCCTCTCTGTGGATTTGGCCCGATCCCAATTGTTTTTCGTCAATCTGTGGGATGGGAGGACTCCTTTCAGGTTTGTTACCTCTGGTGTCCCACCAAAGAGGAATTCCAAAGCAGAGCTCCGGGGAAGAGTGAAGGGACACCCCGAACTATGGTTAAAAATTGGGGCCTAGGGGCATGGCAAGCCCAATATGCTGTCTCTTCATATAGGCCCTGAGAGGCCTTACCTGAGGACTGGGCTCAGGCTGAGGGTCACAATGTGTGTTTGTGAACAATGTTGCCCGCAAGCATGGGCTGGGCCTCATGGGCCACGCTTGTTTCAACTACACTGAACGTTGGACAACATGCCAAGCAGAAGGTTTCTTGCCATGGGGAAAGAGTTCTGATTTCTGCATCATTTTCAACCCTGGGCAGTGGTTGGAGATAAGGTCTAGGTTCTGGAGCCTGAAAACCGCAGTTGGGAAGAGATGACGACCTAAGGCCATGGCGGGTCCGATGTGCTCAATATGCGGCCAGCTGTCTGGGTGGGACCAGGAGGTCCAGGCTCAGGCTGGGTCAGAAGGGGAAATAGTGCCCAGGTCAGCCTATATGTTTGGGGTACAGCCGATTGGCATGCAGGTTGATCCTCATTTGGGGTTTCGGGGTAGCCCTGAGGGCAATGTTTTACTTCTGTAGGGCAGGCAGAGTGCGGCATTGTAGTTCTGGATTGCCCAACTGGAGGGCTTGTGGGCCAGTAGTCTGAGGACGGAGTCTGAGAACCCAAGCTAGGCCTAGGTTTCTGGGTGAGGATATGGCAGGCACAATCTACAGACCTCAATAGAGATCTCGTGCATCTGATGTCAGGGTAAGGATCAGACGATCGCTCAGTTTGGACTTTCTGCCCTGATGGCCCTTTCTTGAAGGGGGTTGGATCACGAGGACATGGGGGTTTTCCCACGATGGGAGTTGTGAGAAGCTCCAAACTGCAAAGATTCTTCTGCAGGACAATTGAGACCTGTTGGTTGGCTCCAGGCCAACGATTCCCAGCAGGGTTCTAAGGATGGATGGCTGGGTAGCCCACCTCGCATTCCAATTGTCTCCAAGCAACAAGACAGGTTAGATCTGCTGGATGTGGCGGGCAACCGAGGAGGCTGAGTTGAAATGGACTCTCCTGTGGATGTGTCCTAATATGTTTTTGTGTCTATGGAGACCTTCGAATGAAGCGGTGGCCCTGGGGCCCTGAAGGGTTCTCCTAAACAGAGGCTTTGACACAGCTCCAACGTGCATGTTTCCCATGTGTAGATGAGATTTGTTCTGATGGGTGAGTCAAGAAACAGCCATATGCTGGTATTGAAATCCAGGCCTCTGAGGAGAGTTTCCTGGAAACCAAAGCAATGGATCCGATTAGTGCCTAGGGGCCTGTTCGTTCCTTTTTACCTCTGGGGACATCAGTCTACGGGTCTGAGTGCAGGTAGGTACTCAGATGGGCTCAGATTGCCCCCTGTTTGTCCTGAGAAGCCACAACTATTAGGATGGCCTCAGGGACTTTGGAGGTTATCCTATTAGTAGGGTTGTGGCCATTGGAATGGGCACATACAATTCCCTTGGAGAGGGCAAGTACAGTCCTCAGGTTTGGCTCCAGGGCCCTGAGCCTGTAGGGTGTGTAGGCCAGAGCTGTTTGGACAGTTGTCTGAAAACACAAACTCGGCTTATGTTTTGGGTCATATGTATGGCAGGACTGATCTACAGACCATGAGGAGAACACTTCGGGATATGAAAAAAGGGCGAGTGTGAGGCTCTTGCTCAAGTTTTTGTCTCTTGATATCGTGTCATTCATGGTCGTGAAATTGCCGGGTGACTTCATGGGAAATGGACGAGTCTTACTCTCTGGGGGTTCGGTCCCGTCCAAAGAGTTTGCGGTCATTCTGGGGATGGAATAAGTCCGTTTTTTTGTTGTTGTTGTTGATTTGTTTCATTTTCTTTTTCAACCTCAGATGTCCCACCAAATGAGGGATTCCAGAGGAGAGCCCTGGGGTGGGGCGACTGGACAACCAGAAATCTGGTTAAAAATTGGGGACTAGGGACATGTCAAGCCCATTATGACATCTAATGGTCCAGCCACTGAGAGGACTTACTAGAGGACAGGACTCACGCTGAGGTCACAATGCGTGTTTATGCTCTCGTCGCACTCAAGAATGGGCGGGGCCTCAGGGTGAATGCTGGTTTCTCCTACACTGAACGTTGGACAACATGCCAACCACAAGGTTTCTTGCCATGGGTCAGGAAGAGTTCTGATTTCTGCATCACAGTCACCCGTGGGCAGTGATTGGAGATAAGGTCTAGGTTCTGAAGCCTGAAAACTGAGGTAGGGAAGAGATGATGACCTAAGGCCAGGGCGGGTCTGATGTGCTCAGGGTGCAGTCAGCTCTCTGGGTGTTGGTCAGCAGGTCCGGGCTCAGGTTGTGTCAGACAGTGCATTAGTGCCCAGGTTAGACTATATAATTTGGGTACATTCGAGTGCCGTGTAGGTTTATCTTCATTTAAGCTGCCATGTCAGCTCATTAGGCAATATATTTTTTCTAGAGGGCAGGCAGAGTGCTTCATTGTCGGTCCGGAATTGCCAAACATGAGGGCTTCGGGGGCAGGAGAGTGAGGACGGAAGTGTGAGAACACAAGCTAGACTTCGGATTCAGGGTGAGGGCACGGCAGGTACCCCCTGCAGATCTGAACCAATATCTCATGCATCTGAAGTCAGGGCGAGGATCCGACGTTGGCTCAGGTTGGAGTTTCTGTGCATGACGGCCCCTTCATGAAGGGAGCGGAATCTCGAGGCCATGGAGGTTTTCCACGTTGGGAGATGTGGGATGCCCCCTTCAAGGATTCCTTCTGTGAGACAATTGAGTCCTGTTGGACAGCTCCAGGACATCCCATATGGAATGACTCCAGAGCACCGTTCGAGGATGGATGCCTGGGAAGTCCGCCTCGCCTTCCAATTGCTCCTAGCAACAAGACAGTTTAGATCTAATGGATCTGCGGGAGCAACCGGGGTGGCTGAGTAGAAATGCACTTTCCAGAGGATGGGTCCTAATGTGTGTTTGTGTCCATGAGGGCCTTGGAATGGGGAGGTGGCACCGGGACCCTGAAGTATTCTCCTAAGCTTTGGCATAGCTCCCATGCACAAGATTCCTTGTGGAGACGAGATTTGTTCTGATGGGTGCCTCAGGAATTCCCCTCTGCTGGTATTGGAATCCAGGCTTTTGAGGAGACATGCCTGTAAACCAAAGCAATGGATCCGATAATGGCCTCGGGTCCTGTCTGGTTCAATCTTCTTGGTATGAGTGGAGGTAGATGAGTGGAGGAAGATGCTCAGCTGGTATCAACCGCCCTTTTTTGTCCCGGGCGATCTACACTATTGGGATGGCCTCAGGGACTTTGGAGGGTTCTCCTAATTTGTACGATTTTTGACAATGGAATGGGCAGAATTCCCATGGATTGGGTGGGGGCAGTCCTAATGTGTGGCTCCAGGGGCCCCAGCTTGGAGGGAGTGTGGCCCAGGACTTTGAGGACAGAAGACTGAAAACACAAACTCAGCTTAAGTTTGGGGACGTAGGTATGGCACGCCCGAACTACAAACCATGAGAAGAACTCTTCAGGATATGAAGAATGAGCGAGTCTGAGTCGCTTGCTCAGGCTTTTGTCTCGGGATTTTGTTTCAGCGATGGCCATGGAATTTTGTGGAGGTCTCATGGGCCATGGATGAATCTTCCTCTCTGTGGATTTGGCCCGATCCCAATTGTTTTTCGTCAATCTGTGGGATGGGAAGACTCCTTTCAGGTTTGTTACCTCAGGTGTCCCACCAAAAGAGGAATTCCAAAGCAGAGCCCTGGGGAAGAGTGAAGGGACAACCCGAACTATGGTTAAAAATTGGGGCCAAGGGGCATGGCAAGCCCAATATGCTGTCTCTTCATATAGGCCCTGAGAGGCCTTACCTGAGGACTGGGCTCAGGCTGAGGGTCACAATGTGTGTTTGTGACCAATGTGGCCCGCAAGCATGGGCTGGGCCTCATGGGCCACGCTTGTTTCAACTACACTGAACGTTGGACAACATGCCAACCACAAGGTTTCTTGCCATGGGGAAAGAGTTCTGATTTCTGCATCATTTTCAACCCTGGGCAGTGGTTGGAGATAAGGTCTAGGTTCTGCAGCCTGAAAACCGCAGTTGGGAAGAGATGACGACCTAAGGCCATGGCGGGTCTGATGTGCTCAGTGTGCGGCCAGCTGTCGGGGTGGGACCAGGAGGTCCAGGCTCAGGCTGGGTCAGAAGGGGAAATAGTGCCCAGGTCAGCCTATATGTTTGGGGTACAGCCGAATGGCATGCAGGTTGATCCTCATTTGGGGTTTCGGGGTAGCCCTGAGGGCAATGTTTTACTTCTGTAGGGCAGGCAGAGTGCGGCATTGTAGTTCTGGATTGCCAAACTGGAGGGCTTGTGGGCCAGTAGTCTGAGGACGGAGTCTGAGAACCCAAGCTAGGCCTAGGTTTCTGGGTGAGGATATGGCAGGCACAATCTACAGACCTCAATAGAGATCTCGTGCATCTGAAGTCAGGGCAAGGATCAGACGATCGCTCAGGTTGGACTTTCTGCCCTGATGGCCCTTTCTTGAAGGGGGTTGGATCACGAGGACATGGGGGTTTTCCCACGATGGGAGTTGTGAGAAGCTCCAAACTGCAAAGATTCTTCTGCAGGACAATTGAGACCTGTTGGTTGGCTCCAGGCCAACGATTCCGAGCAGGGTTCTAAGGATGGATGGCTGGGTAGCCCACCTCGCATTCCAATTGTCTCCAAGCAACAAGACAGGTTAGATCTGCTGGATGTGGGGGGCAACCGAGGAGGCTGAGTTGAAATGGACTCTCCTGTGGATGTGTCCTAATATGTTTTTGTGTCTATGGAGACCTTGGAATAAAGCGGTGGCCCTGGGGCCCTGAAGGGTTCTCCTAAACAGAGGCTTTGACACAGCTCCAACGTGCATGTTTCCCAAGTGTAGATGAGATTTGTTCTGATGGGTGAGTCAAGAAACAACCATATGCTGGTATTGAAATCCAGGCCTCTGAGGAGAGTTTCCTGGAAACCAAAGCAATGGATCCGATTTGTGCCTAGGGGCCTGTTCGTTCCTTTTTACCTCTGGGGACATCAGTCTACGGGTCTGAGTGCAGGTAGGTGCTCAGATGGGCTCAGATTGCCCCTGTTTGTCCTGGGTAGCCACAACTATTGGGATGGCCTCAGGGACTTTGGAGGTTATCCTATTAGTAGGGTTGTGGCCATTGGAATGGGCACATACAATTCCCTTGGAGAGGGCAAGTACAGTCCTCAGGTTTGGCTCCAGGGCCCTGAGCCTGTAGGGTGTGTAGGCCAGAGCTGTTTGGACAGTTGTCTGAAAACACAAACTCGGCTTATGTTTTGGGTCGTAGGTATGGCAGGACTGATCTACAGACCATGAGGAGAACACTTCGGGATATGAAAAAAGGGCGAGTGTGAGGCTCTTGCTCAAGTTTTTGTCTCTGGATATCGTGTCACTCATGGTCGTGAAATTGCCGGGTGACTTCATGGGAAATTGACGAGTCTTACTCTCTGGGGGTTCGGTCCCGTCCAAAGAGTTTGCGGTCATTCTGGGGATGGAAGAAGTCCGTTTTTTTTGTTGTTGTTGTCGATTTGTTTCATTTTGTTTTTCAACCTCAGATGTCCCACCAAATGAGGGATTCCAGAGTAGAGCCCTGGGGTGGGGCGACTGGACAACCAGAAATCTGGTTAAAAATTGGGGACTAGGGACATGTCAAGCCCATTATGACATCTAATGGTCCAGCCACTGAGAGGACTTACTAGAGGACAGGACTCACGCTGAGGTCACAATGCGTGTTTATGCTCTCGTCGCACTCAAGAATGGGCGGGGCCTCAGGGTGAATGCTGTTTTCTCCTACACTGAACGTTGGACCACATGCCAACCACAAGGTTTCTTGCCATGGGTCAGGAAGAGTTCTGATTTCTGCATCACAGTCACCCGTGGGCAGTGATTGGAGATAAGGTCTAGGTTCTGAAGCCTGAAAACTGAGGTAGGGAAGAGATGATGACCTAAGGCCAGGGCGGGTCTGATGTGCTCAGGGTGCGGTCAGCTGTCTGGGTGTTGGTCAGCAGGTCCGGGCTCAGGTTGTGTCAGACAGTGCATTAGTGCCCAGGTTAGACTATATAATTTGGGTACATTCGAGTGCCGTGTAGGTTTATCTTCATTTAAGCTGCCTGGTTAGCTCATTAGGCAATATATTTTTTTCTAGAGGGCAGGCAGAGTGCTTCATTGTCTGTCCGGAATTGCCAAACATGAGGGCTTCGGGGCCAGGAGAGTGAGGACGGAAGTCTGAGAACACAAGCTAGACTTCGGATCAGGGTGAGGGCACGGCAGGTACCCCCTGCAGATCTGAACCAATATCTCATGCATCTGAAGTCAGGGCAAGGATCCGACGTTGGCTCAGTTTGGAATTTCTGTGCATGACGGCCCCTTCATGAAGGGAGCGGAATCTCGAGGCCATGGAGGTTTTCCACGTTGGGAGATGTGGGATGCCCCCTTCAAGGATTCCTTCTGCGGGACAATTGAGACCTGTTGGACAGCTCCAGGACATCCCATATGGAATGACTCCAGAGCACCGTTCGAGGATGGATGCCTGGGAAGTCCGCCTCGCCTTCCAATTGTCGCCTAGCAACAAGACAGTTTAGACCTAATGGATCTGCGGGAGCAACCGGGGTGGCTGAGTTGAAATGCACTATCCAGAGGATGGGTCCTAATGTGTGTTTGTGTCCATGAGGGCCCTGGAATGGGGAGGTGGCACCGGGACCCTGAAGTATTCTCCTAAGCTTTGGCATAGCTCCCATGCACAAGTTTCCTTATGGAGACGAGATTTGTTCTGATGGGTGCCTCAGGATATCCCCTCTGCTGGTATTGGAATCCAGGCTTTTTAGGAGACATGCCTGTAAACCAAAGCAATGGATCCGATAATGGCCTCGGGTCCTGTTTGGTTCAATCTTCTTGGTATGAGTGGAGGTAGATGAGTGGAGGAAGATGCTCAGCTGGTATCAACCGCCCTTTTTTGTCCCGGGCGACCTACACTATTGGGATGGCCTCAGGGACTTTGGAGGGTTCTCCTAATTTGTACGATTTTTGACAATGGAATGGGCACAATTCCATGGATTGGGTGGGGGCAGTCCTAATGTGTGGCTCCAGGGGCCCCAGCCTGGAGGGAGTGTGGCCCAGTACTTTGAGGACAGAAGACTGAAAACACAAACTCAGCTTAAGTTTGGGGACGTAGGTATGGCACGCCCGATCTACAAACCATGAGAAGAACTCTTCAGGATATGAAGAATGAGCGATTCTGAGGCGCTTGCTCAGGCTTTTGTCTCTGGTATTTGTTTCAGCGATGGCCGTGGAATGTTGGGGAGGTCTCATGGGCCATGGAC